>NC_135342.1:1121191-1383648 GCF_023851605.1 Tamandua tetradactyla | reverse complement strand
CTGAAGTCATGCAGTCACTTAAACAAAAAGCTGCTGGATAGCATGTACTGAAATTCCTTGGAAGCACTACTATAATCTAATAGGTAGTGTTGGGTTATCAACAGAGAAAGTATCATTATTGATTATCTACATCTGCTATGTCCACACTTCATTTCTTGTGAACTGTAATGGTGCTTGCATCTCATTTTCTGAAAATTTCCTCTTATTTGTTAAAATCTAGTTAAGATAATTTCTTCTTATTTGGTAAAATCTAGTTAAGATAATTTCCTCTTATTTGTTCAAATCTAGTTAAGATAATTTCCTCTTATTTGTTCAAATCTAGTTAATAATTCCAACCAACATGGTGATCCAATGATAACAAGCACATAATGAGATACAAAGTATCTGAAAGTCTTGATGCAGTTGTAAGCTTTTATAAAGTGCGTTTTGGGCGCCCCAGGCACTGCAGCATAAGTATAAATGCAAACAAACCTTTAAAAAACAACATTTGAAAGTTTTCGTTTCTTTTATACTTAGTTTTGTGAATTCTAACTACGTTTTCAATTTTAATTTTTTGTTTCAGGACTTCTTGAAGATGGCAGACATTGAAACAAAAAATTAAAATTAAAAGCTTAATACTCAAAATTCACAAAACACTTAGTTTTGTGAATTCTGAGTACGTTTTCAATTTTAATTTTTTGTTTCAGGACTTCTTGAAGATGGCAGGCATTGAAACAAAAAATTAAAATTGAAAGCTTAATACTCAAAATTCACAAGACAGTTTTGTGAATTCTGAGTACGTTTTCAATTTTAATTTTTTGTTTCAGGACTTCTTGAAGATGGCAGGCATTGAAACAAAAAATTAAAATTAAAAGCTTAATACTCAAAATTCACAAGACAGTTTTTTGAATTCTGAGTACGTTTTCAATTTTAATTTTTTGTTTCAGGACTTCTTGAAGATGGCAGACATTGAAACAAAAAATTAAAATTAAAAGCTTAATACTCAAAATTCACAAGACAGTTTTTTGAATTCTGAGTACGTTTTCAATTTTAATTTTTTGTTTCAGGACTTCTTGAAGATGGCAGACATTGAAACAAAAAATTAAAATTTACAAAACTACGTAAGTTTAAAACAAATTTAAGTAAACTTTCAAATGATGTTTTGTAAGTTTTGTAGCACTTATACTTCTACTAGTATCAAAGCTAAATTTGCATCAAGACTTTGAAACACCTGTAATCTCCATAGAAGGGCTTTCCTATTTTTAAAATAGTCCTTTGCAAGGCTGTGCACTGTTCATCTGTTTTAATCACCTAAGTTTCTTTTCTCTAGATTTGGTAAAAGGAGATTATGAAGAGCAATGAAATTCACGTGTAATAAAAGAAATTGGACACCCCCCCCCAAAAAAAGAAAGAAACTGGACCCTGTTAGTGGTGGATAATTAGGAAACAGGTACATTAAGCTATCTGTAGTCATCTTATATGAAGTCTTGGAGTTTAAAGAGGAAACTTATACACTCCATAGGAACCCTGCTTTCAGCTTTAAAGAGTAGGGAATAAGTAATTTTAAGAGATTGATGATAACAGTGTCACCTACATTTGAAATATTTTTTAAAAATTATCATTGTCAACTGTGAAATCTCTTTTCTCCTGCCTTATCAAACGTACATGTAGGAATTTTGCCTAAAAACAGCATTTCTGTATTAGAACTAGTTTCAATATTGTAACACTTCACCTCATATTGAGTGCTGTAGTTCCATCATTTTTAAAGAACAGAGACATAAATAATCATATATAAAGTATTACAGTCTACCACCTCAAAAAACATTGCTTTATGGAGTTTGGAGCCTGGAGATTTTAGTATTGATTGCAATTGTATTTTGAAAAGAATGCTACAACCTATAGTGGTTTTCTTTCTCATGTTTATATTAAAAGAAAAGCTAATAAACTATTTTAATTTAAGTACGGCTAATGTATTACTGTATTCTCATGTCTGAGCCTAACATTTCAAATCAGTCCCAATAGATCCTAAAGCATTTATTTTGCTTATATGCTTTTTTTCAACCTGAAAATACTTAAAATCACTGGCACTTTAAAATGTTAAAATCCTTCAAAGTCATAGAAATTGAGAGTAATGCATATGCTTCTGCAGCTTTTTTAATACATATGGGTTTAGTGGAATTTCAATATGGAATAGCATTAAATTAGTGTATGGTGTATTAGATGACATCTTTGAATAGTTTGTGGTTGAGCTTAAGAGGGAAAAGAGCACATTGGAAGAGAAAATTAGATGAAATGTACAGAGTAGAAGTTACTACAGTAACAGTGTAGAATGAGAATGTTTGAGGATTTTGAGCAGTTAAACAGTTAATTTTTTTTTTTAATATGGGCAAGCACCGGGAATCAAACCTGGGTCCTCTGGCATGGCAAGCAAGCGTTCTTGCCTGCTGAGCCACCATGGCCCGCCCAATTAAAAACGTTTTAAACAGTTTCCCTTTTCAGTTAAACAGGAAAGAAAATGAACTAGAATGAGGGTTGCAAATTTAAACAAGCCACTTAAAATAGCTTTAGAATGGTGTTTTCAAGTTTATGTTTCAATTACACGAAATCTCAGAAAGGCTTTTTTAAAACTAAGCCTCAGGCAGTGCAACAGTGGCTCAGTGGCAGAATTCATGCCTGCCACGCCAGAGACATGGGTTTGATTCTCGAAGCCTGCCCCCTCCCCACAAAACAATAAAGCCTCAACAACTCAGCTTCAATAATTCTCACTAAATCCTGTGAATGTTGACATTTTATTTATCAGTTCTTGATAAGTTACTGGTAGAAGATATTGGATTAGTTTAGAAGGGAAAAAGTTATCATATAAATCGGTATTTATCAGGTGGTTCACATCATAATAATATGCCAGTTACTAAGTAGAAATGCTGACATGAGTGGTCAAAGGTAAATGAAAAATTTGCAGGAGGGACATGGGACGTAAATCTGTGGCTTCAAGAACAAGTTGGTTGAATAGTAGTATCATTTAAAAACTGCTCTTTCCCCCATTATCTTTAATTCTGGACAGCAACACAACATTTGATAAGTGGGGGAGTTGGGCCAACTTAGGTTAAGATATAAAAATCACTGAAAGCTAGTAGGTTCTTGGACATGTAGTATGGGCCACAGATACCATGGTACACAAGTAGCATGGTAAATGGCAATTTTCTCAATACTTGATACCTAGGAAAGATTTGTTCCCTAAAATAACACTATAAAAAGTATCTGATTTCCTGGACTCATTTATTTTCATTTCCAGTTTTTTTTCCTATTATAACACTGACTACAACGAGCTTTAATATATTGTAAGCTCAAGACTTCATTACAAGGAAAAGAGCAATCTGAAATGTTTGAACCAAATGAAATTGCTTTCTGTAGTTCAAAAATGGTTGCCTATCAGCAATTTCATACATTTATGTTTCATTCTAAGACAACTTAGGGCCCAGTGTTTCCTGGTTAAAGAAAAAAAAGACCAGATTCCATAATGAATGGCTCTTTCACGTTTCTTCTTCATGCACCCAGTGTACCTATACATTATTAAAGTCCAACAGAGCACTAAATCCTGGTTTTATAACAGTTTAGGATTAATTTCTTGTCTCCAGTAAAAACTTCTTGAGTTTTAAAGAAGTGCTTAAACCAGTATTAACTGGAAAACAATTCTGTATTTATTCTATATTCAGGTTTTGCTGTGATTTTTGGAAACAAATTTAGCTACAGCTTATAGGTTAGCTAAAATCTTCCATTACCCGACTCTTTCCTCTGACATTTGAAATATGACTGTTCCCTTACCCGGAAGCTGCATTCTTGGCTAGAGCTACTTGAAAAGCACTTGGCAGCTGGCTAGAAATCTCCCAATTAAGTGCTAGTTTCTAGGCAGAGTGTAGATTACACCCAACACTTATCAACAAGTTTAAGGATTAGATTACCTACTGTCTAACACCTTCGGCCACTTAGCAACCTGGTTGGTTTAATGCTGTGCCAGCAAGCAATACAAAGTGGTCTAGAGCCTTTCAGAGAAGACTGTTTAAACACACAGGAGCAACTGATTTGATTTCTAAAGAAATTTCCACTGAAATACTTAAATCGGTTTGGCAAATACTGAACAGAGAGCGTGTACTTAATATGAAAACCTAAGAATACTTGGTGGTGATTTAGGATTTCTAAGATGTAGGAAGAACTAGGAAAGTGAGATGGAATTAAGAGGAATTCTGGTCAATGGGAAAAAAAAGTAGCATTCTTTAAAAAGCAGGGTAGGTAACTGCTGCAGAAGGAGCTAATATGAATGTGACTAGGGTGATTCAGTGATAGTCCCAAAGTCTAAGGTTCTTAAGACACCAGCTTCTACTTTAAAAGACCTCAGAGGAGTACCAAACTAGTCTGCTAGTTCTTAAAAATACATCTATTCAGCTTCTTGTCCTTCTCAATTCTGCAAACTTTCCTTCAGCCCCATCAGCCCCTCAGTGTGAGAACTTTTCCAAAGGGAGAGCTTTCCTCTACCTTCTCTTCCATCCAGTGCTTCACCCAATTCCAGTAAGGCCCTCAACAAGATCATCCCCAGCTTTCACCCTTAATGTGGCAATGTTTGATACTGGTTACTCCTGACCCACTTCCAAAGCATTATCAGGGTTCCCAAAAATTTTATATAACTGACAGCTTTAAGGCCAACTGGCCCCTTCCCTTTTAATCACCTGTGTGTGCCCTCCTATGTTCCCAACTTACTACACTTACCTGACGGTCCACAACCCTGGGTGTATATACAGCCTAGGCTGAGGACTAGGTGGCAACCCCACCTTCCAAACTCTCAAAACCTAACATACTATCTGGCATTACAAATAGATGCCTCATTTTGTTCTTCATCTAATGAAGGGGATTCTATCCCTAACTCTAAAACCAACGTTCTATATCCACCACCTCTGCCAATTTATTACTTTCTGCTTTAAAACTGCATTCATCTCTGCAGCATGGGGCTAGGGCAGTTTGTCTTTGCTCAGTCCCTTAAATGCCCCAGTGAGTGTTTCTCAAGTTGTGACCCTCAGCCCACCTACCCTCTCATCAGCTGAGAGTGCCTATGAAAAATGAAGCATCTCTAAATGCAGTGGGATATCCTGGATTGGATCTGGAATAGATAAAGCACATTAGTGGAAAATATGGTGAAATCCAAATGAAGTCTGGAGTTAACAGTAATGTGCCAGTGTTGATTTCTTAGTTCTGACAAATGCACTATGGTAATATAAGTTAACATTGGGGGGAAAGGATATGGGATATATGGGAACTCTGTATTATCTTTGCAGCTTTTTTGTAAATTTAAAATTATTCCAAAACAAAAATCTTAAGAATGTTTCTTGAGTCCCACATCCACCAAATCTCAATTTCTGGATTGAGGAATGCACATTTTCAGATTCTCATGTAGACTAAAATGCAAACCGAATCTTTCAATTTCCTTTCCATCCAGGCCCAAACAGCTGCTTCCTCTTTGCCTTACTTACCCTAACCTTGCTGTTTTATTTGCATTAACTCAATTTAACCCTTTGATCCTCTCAACCCTATGTATATGAATACTGTTATCTTCTATGCACAGATGAGATAGCTGAGGTACTGAGAGGTTGATTGTCCAGGGTCACGCAGCCCATAAATCCCAAGCTGGGATTTGAACCCCGTCAGTCTAGCCTCCCAAGTCTAAGTTCATAACCTTTCTGTCTCTCAAGTCTGTTTCCTACCTGTAAAAAGGACGTGGCAAACTAAATGAAGAGCTCTAATATCAGTAATTATTATTACTCATAATTTATCCCAACTTCTCCAACCTTCATCTCTGCCTCTGGTCCAGTCTTTGACCTCACCCTTTCTCACCTTTTCCACATAGTATATGAGAAAATATTGGGACCATGTGCCAATTTAGAGTCCTCGCCACATAAGGTACAGCTGCTCTTCTTTCAGGATCCAGCTGAATGACTATATTTTCTATTCTCTCTCTCCCAACTATCCAAACTTATATACCCATCTTAAAGTTCATAGCACTCATTTCAACATTTCATTACATACTCCCAGTTGTTCACCTCTTTACTAGATTTGTCTTATCTCCCCAACATCTTAAATTCACTATTACCACTGTTCTCCCACATCTGCCTCAAAGAATTGCTGGAGAACCTCGACATATATACCAGGCATTAAAACGAGGTAGGTGGGGGAAAAAGTGCATGAAAAAATAATAGTAGTAGCTCTGAAATATGGGGAAAATATCCTTACATAAATTATGGACAGCAGATACAGAATTATGTTAATAATATTTCATCAATGGTAAAAAATTTAACTACTGTTGAAAAACAGTAGAAGTACAAAAAAGTGTTATCATCAATTATAATAAACTTTCTATACCAAAAAAAAATGAGGTAGGTGACAGTTGGGTGGTGAATTTGCATTTTGCCAAAGCAGCAGCCAGTAGAAAGTACTTTAACAAGAGCATCTCCGGCTTCTGAAGCATCTGTCCAGATTATCAGAGAGTTGTCAACTCTAAATCAAAACTTAACATATTCTTACCTGGGGTCCTGCTTTGTATTTAGAACTTGACTAAGTTGCCCATCCCCAATTGCTAAACGAGAAAACGTTTTGGGAGTTCCTGCCGCACACAGATGAACGGCACCATCTCTATTCAATTAGAGATGTATTTAAAAATTAAAATACTCAGTACTATGAGAGTATAGAAGGAGGGTTTATAAAATAGAACACAGTCTCAGGCAATGTCTCTGTACCTCTATGTAGTTCCCTGCCTATCTCTTCAATCACAGGAATAGCAGGGGAAACCTATGAAGCTTATTCAAGTAAAATATGTTTCAATTACTTGTGCTTCTGGCATTTGATTAAGTACACTTACTAATAAAAACTTTGCTGCTTATGTTTTAAGCACACCTGAGAAATGTGACTATGAAATTAGAATCCACCTAACTCCTCACATCTTCTTAGAAAGCAGTGTCTCTCCAAAACACATGAGGAGAAAAAGACTTCTATGACACCTTTTTATCTTCGTTACCATTGCTTTAATGCATTTTTAAAAATTTTATCTACATTAACTGGGAACAAAGAAACAAAAATAGACATTTCTTTGTTTTTCATAAATAACTAATCTCCATATCTGATAAAAATCTCAAACCATTATTTTACCTTTCCACAAATATAATACATACAAAATTTGTCCAATGCAATAAGGTCAGCAAATTATGTATCTTGAGACTAACATAACCACATACAACTGCTGTTCTACAGACTTCCAGGAACAAAACATCTTTCCAAGCTGTTCTGGGTTTCCATTTGTTAATGTTACAGATTCAGATTTCTAATCATCTGCCAGTAATAATTTACAGATTCAAGTTGATTGTCTACAAATAAGTTCTCACTGCTCTGACTCATGAGTTCTGGATTTGACATGACAGCGACTATACTGTATGGGACAGGCACTATGCATGTTATACACAATCACAGAAAGTCTTGAATGCCCTGGACTCCAGCTACTCACTCGGTATGCGCCTCATTTGGCTCAGTAATAAATTCGCCTGCACCAAACCTGTATCAAAAAGTCACTAAATCTCTCATATATATAATATATATCATGTATATGTACACCCCAAAACATACATATTATACATTCAATTTATAACAACATAAAATAATTTCTGAAAAGTATGAACCACATATATTATCCTGGCTGAAATAAATCCTTTACTTGTCATCAAGCTGCTAGCTTTTGAGATTTTTGAATCAGGTTGCTTATTGACTTACATCCTGCCTACCCCTCTGAGCCTTCTTTAATTTCTTGGTAGCTTTTGCTTTCAGAACCACCCTTCCCAGCTCAGGCCCATTTCTTTCCGGCATCACTTGAATTGGACTTTGGAGATAAGAAAGGGCAAGCAGAGGGAGGACCAGGCCACTCGTAGCTGCTGTACCTCACCCCTGCCTGGGTTTGTGATGTGCTCTGGCCTGCCTGCCGCACTCTGTGTTAGAAAGCAGTTATTCAAAGCGTTGTCCCTCCTACCCCCCTTGGTCTTTCTGTAGAACACCAAAGTGAAAGAAGCCTCTTTAGCAGGGGTAGCAGCTCATTAAAATATACAACTACATTTCCTAGCTCTGGGGTTCCCACTCTGTACTTAAGAGTGCACGTCACGGATGCTGTTATTAAGGTCTGATGTGTGATCCATGAGGTTTTCTCCTGGCAGCCGGTGTCAGGATTAGTGTAGCCCTGGCCCAGGAGGAAACAGCCTAATGAATACCAACTTTGAAACAGTGCTGTCGGCACATTATTTCAGCTTCTACATGGGCACAATTACATACAACACACACACAGGCCCTGGTCACTAGAACCAGTTGCATGAAAACATGACAAAAGGTTTGCAAGGATAAAACAAGAAAAATTATTTCCAGCCAATTTAGACAGCTTCAAAATGTGAGCAATAGTATAAATTAAAAAGACTTCCTGAAATCTGGTCAACTGACTTCACTGGGAAGTCACCTTAGTTCCTCTAAACAATTTTCTGTCTAAACCTCTCCCTAATCTTTTAAGTGACTCACTACTGCTTAGAATTGAACTCAGAAAAAGAGAGCCCTTAAATTGTGCACGTGGGACCAAACTAGACCCCAGGTCCTCTCCAACTCTGCAAAGCTGGCTGTTAAGAATTTCTAGCTACCCCCTCAACCTTTCATTTTATAATTGCTTTCATGGGTATAGACTATTTCCATAAATCAAAATGCAAATCTGGTGGAAAACGAGTGTGATGGAAAGAGGGGGCGAACATACCTACATCAGGCTTCTCTCTCCTGGGTAGGGAGTAGGCTAGTTAATGTTAACAAGAGTTTAGGGAAGCAGGTGGGCTTTATCTTAGTCTCTTTTAAGGGATAAGGAAAGGGAAAAGGAGAGCAGGGGTGAGCACAGACACTGCAAAAAAAAAGGAAACACAGGTACTTCTCAAAGTTAGAACAAGTACCGGCTCTCAAACATGAAGGAAACAAGACCCAAAAAAGCATTACCTGTATTGCCTCACCTTGGCTTAGCAATTATTGTTTCACTGGTCTAATTTTTAAAGTAAATTTTTATTTCAGGTTTGACACGTGAAAATAAAAAAATTTAACAAAGAAATCATTTTCATCCATTTCATCTGAGATGTTCCTCTTTTAAAGGAACTGCACACGATCCCTGGATTCTTCCACACAAAACGAAACAAAACAAAAAACAAATGAAAGAGGTGCAACCCAAATTAGGCACAAAGACTGAAGGCAGCAGAGCAATCTGTACACTGTCTGGGAAGACATAGTAAATGAGGGAAGGAGTCAAGGTGATTAGACAAGGTCTTCTTTTAAAAACAGGAGATGAGGGAGAAGATGGCAGCTTAGTAAGGAGTGTGCATCTTAGTTTCTCCTCCAGAACAACTACTAAAGAACTAGAAACAGTACAGAACAGCTCTCAGAGCCACGACAGAGACCAGACACACAGTGTACCCCATTCTGGACCGGCTGGACCGGCTAAGAGACTCCACTGTGGTGAGGACCCCGAGAGGCGCGTGCTTCCCCAGGCCGTGGCAGCTGGTGGCTGGAGCCCCTCCCTCCCTCCTTCCCTGGCCGGCTGGGAGCTTCGGATTGGCAGTTCCCCAAGCCATGGCGGCCGGCACCCCTCCCCCACATGCCGCTTCCCGGGCCGGCTGGGAGCCTCAGATCGGTGGTTCCCCAAGCCATAGCAGCCCTCCCACACAGCTTCCCGGGCCAGCTGGGAGCCTCAGAACAGCGGTTCCCCAAGTTGCAGCGGCCGGCAACCGGAGCCCCTTCCACACACGCGGCTTCCCAGGCCGGCTGGGAGCCTCGGATCAGCGGTCCCCCAAGCTGCAGTGGCTGGTGACCCTCCCCCACAGGTGACTTCCTGGAGGGAAAGGAAAGAGTCTCCAACAGTAGTAGAGATTAAGCCCAACCTAACACCAATAGTGGCATTAATGAACAACTTCTGACTACTAAAAATAGGCCCTCAGCTCAGGCGAAACTGATCAAGGTGGAAGTCGCCGATTGGGCTAACTGAAAAAGAGGAAAGGGGGTGAAACAGAGCCTTCTGCGGCTGTTTCTATGGAGGCTTGGTTGCCTCTGGGCTCAGCGCTGGGATTACACAGGTTGCAACTGCTCGAACGCAGAAATAGGCTGCTTTCAGGGCTCTCTACCACCTGAACCTTCCCTGTGGGAGGGGTGAAACACAACTCAGGTGGAATCCCACTCTCAAGGAATTCAGATCCCAGGACTTCACAATTTGAAGCCATTAAAACCAACCTACAACCTTTCCCCTGTCTCCACCACACACCCAGCAGCGAGAGTCTTCCAAAGTTAAAGGAGCCACAACATCTTTTGCTGGTGGGACCCAAAGACAGACAAGCACCACATACTGGGCAGGATAGGAAAAACAGAGCCCAGAGACTTCACAGGAAAGTCTTTCAACCTGCTGGGTCCCACACTCAGGGAAATCTGATTAAATGCCCAGACACCAGCAAAAAATAACAAATCACACCAGGAAAATTGAAGATATGGCCCAGTCAAAGGAACAAACCAATAGCTCAAATGAGATACAGGAGCTGAGACAACTAATTATGAATATACAAACAGAAATGGAAAACCTCTTCAAAAACCAAATCAATAAATTGAGGGAGGACATGAAGAAGGCATGGGATCAACAAAAAGAAGAAATGGAAAGTCTGAAAAAACAAATTACAGAACTTATGGGAATGAAAGATACAGTAGAAGAGATAAAAAAAAATGGAAACCTACAATGGTAGATTTAAAGAGAGAGGCTAGAATTAGTGAACTAGAGGATGGAACATCTGAAATCCAAAAAGAAACAGAAACTATAGGGAAAAGAATGGAAAAATTTGAGCAGGGGCTCAGGGAATTGAATGATAATATGAAGTGCACAAATATACCTGTTGTGGGTGTCCCAGAAGGAGAAGAGAAGGGAAAAGGAGGAGAAAAACTACTGGAAGAAATTATCACTGGAAATTTCCCAACTCTTATGAAAGACCTAAATTTACAGATCCAAGAAGTGCAGCACACCCCAAAGAGAATAGATCCAAATAGGCATTCTCCAAGAAACTTACTAGTTAGAATGTCAGAGGTCAAAGAGAAAGAGAGGATCTTGAAAACAGCAAGAGAAAAACAATCCATCACATACAAGGGAAACCCAATAAGACTATGTGTAGATTTCTCAGCAGAAACCATGGAAGCTAGAAGACAGTGGGATGATATATTTAAATTGCTAAAAGAGAAAAACTGCCAACCAAGACTTCTATATCCAGCAAAATTGTCCTTCAAAAATGAGGGAGAAATTAAAGCATTTTCAGACAAAAAGTCACTGAGAGAATTTGTGACCAAGAGACCAGCTCTGCAAGAAATACTAAAGGGAGCACTAGAGTCATATACGAAAAGACAGAAGAGAGAGGTATGGAGAAGAGTGTAGAAAGAAGGAAAATTAGATATGATATATATAATCCAAAAGGCAAAATAGTACAGGAAAATATTACCCAAACAGTACTAACACTAAATTTTAATGGACTGACTTCCCCAATCAAAAGACATAGACTGGCAGAATGGATTAAAAAATAGGATCCTTCTATATGCTGTCTACAGGAAACACATCTTAGACGCAAAGACAAACATAGGTTGAAAGTGAAAGGTTGGGAAAAGATATTTCATGCAAATAACAACCAGAAAAGAGCAGGAGTAGCTATACTAATATCCAACAAATTAGACTTCAAATGTAAAACAGTTAAAAGAGACAAAGAAGGATACTATCTACTAATAAAAGGAACAATTAAACAAGAAGACATAACAATCATAAATATTTATGCACCAAATCAGAATGCCCCAAAATATGTGAGGAGTACACTGCAATCACTGAAAAGGGAAATAGACACATCTACCATAATAGTTGGAGACTTCAATTCCCCACTCTCATCAAAGGACAGAACATCTAGACAGAGGATCAATAAAGAAACAGAGAATTTGAATATTACAAAAAATGAGCTAGACTTAACAGACATTTATAGGACATTACACCCCACAACAGCAGGATACACCATTTTCTCAAGTGCTCATGGATCATTCTCAAAGGTAGACCATATGCTGGGTCACAAAGCAAGTCTTAACAAATTTAAAATGATTGAAATCATACACAACACTTTCTCAGATCATAAAGGAATGAAGTTGGAAATCAATAATAGGCAGAGTGCCAGAAAATTCACAAATACATGGAGGCTCAACAACACACTCTTAAACGAGTGGGTCAAGGAAGAAATTACAAGAGAAATTAGTAAATATCTCGAGGCGAATGAAAATGAAAACACAACATATCAAAACCTATGGGGCACAGCAAAGGCAGTGCTAAGAGGGAAATTTATTGCCCTAAATGCCTATATCAGAAAAGAAGAAAAGGCAAAAATTCGGAAATTAACTGTCCACTTGGAAGAACTGGAGAAAGAACAGCAAACTAACCCCAAAGCAAGCAAAAGGAAAGAAATAACAAAGATTAGAGCAGAAATAAATGAAATTGAGAACATGAAAACAATAGAGAAAATCAATAAGACCAGAAGTTTGTTCTACGAGAAAATCAACAAGACTGATGGGCCCTTTGCAAGACTGACAAAAAGAAGAAGTGAGAGGATGCAAATAAATAAGATCAGAAATGTAAGAGGAGACATAACCACTGACCTCACAGAAATAAAGGAGGTAATAACAGGATACTATGAACAACTTTATGCTAAAAAATAGAACAACGTAGATGAAATGGACAAGTTCCTAGAAAGGCATGAACAACCAACTGTGACTCAAGAAGAAATAGATGACCTCAACAAACCAATCACAAGTAAAGAAATCGAATCAGTCATTCACAAGCTTCCCAAAAAGAAAAGTCCAGGACCAGATGGCTTCACATGTGAATTCTACCAAACATTCCAGAAAGAATTATTACCAACTCTGCTCAAACTCTTCAAAAAAATCAAAGTGGAGGGAAAGCTACCTAATTCATTCTATGAAGCCAACATCACCCTCATACCAAAACCAGGCAAAGATATTACAAAAAAAGAAAACTGCAGACCAATCTCTCTAATGAATATAGATGCAAAAATCCTCAACAAAATTCTAGCAAATCGAATCCAGCAACACATTAAAAGAATTATACATCATGACCAGGTAGGATTCATCCCAGCTATGCAAGGATGGTTCAACATAGGAAAATCAATTAATGTAATACACCATATCAACAAATCAAAGCAGAAAAATCACATGATCATCTCAATTGATGCAGAGAGGGCATTTGACAAGATTCAACATCCTTTCCTGTTGAAAACACTTCAAAAGATAGGAATACAAGGGAACTTCCTTAAAATGATAGAGGGAGTATATGAAAAACCCACAACTAATATCATCCTCAATGGGGAAAAATTGAAAACTTTCCCCCTAAGAACAGGAACAAGACAAGGATGTCCATTATCACCACTATTATTCAACATCGTGTTGGAGGTTCTAGCCAGAGCAATTAGACAAGAAAAAGAAATACAAGGCATCAGAATTGGAAGGAAGAAGTAAAACTATCACTGTTTGCAGATGATATGATACTATACATCGAAAACCCGGAAAAATCCACAACAAAACTACTAGAGCTAATAAATGAGTACAGCAAAGTAGCAGGTTACAAGATCAACATTCAAAAATCTGTAGCATTTCTATACACTAGCAATGAACAAGCTGAGGGGGAAATCAAGAAACGAATCCCATTTACAATTGCAACGAAAATAATAAAATACCTAGGAATAAATTTAACTAAAGAGACAAAAGACCTATACAAAGAAAACTACAAAAAACTGTTAAAAGAAATCACAGAAGACCTAAATAGATGGAAGGGCATACCGTGTTCATGGATTGGAAGACTAAATATAGTTAAGACATCAATCCTACCTAAATTGATTTACAGATTCAATGCAATACCAATCAAAATCCCAACAACTTATTTTTCAGAAATATAAAAACCAATAAGAAAATTTATCTGGAAGGGCAGGGTGCCCCGAATTGCTAAAAGTATCTTGAGGAAAGAAAATGAAGCTGGAGGTCTCATGCTGACGGACTTTAAGGCATATTATGAAGCCACAGTGGTCAAAACAGCATGGTATTGGCATAGAGATAGATCTATCGACCAATGGAATCGAATAGAGTGCTCAGATATAGACCCTCTCATCTATGGACATTTGATCTTTGATAAGGCAGTCAAGCCAACTCACCTGGGACAGAACAGTCTCTTCAATAAATGGTGCCTAGAGAACTGGATATCCATATGCAAAAGAATGAAAGAGGACCCGTATCTCACACCCTATATAAAAGTTAACTCAAAATGGATCAAAGATCTAAACATTAGGTCTAAGACCATATAACAGTTAGAGGAAAATGTAGGGAGATATCTTATGAAACTTACAATTGGAGGCAGTTTTATGGACCTTAAACCTAAAGCAAGAGCACTGAAGAAAGAAATAAATAAATGGGAGCTCCTCAAAATTAAACACATTTGTGCATCAAAGAACTTCATCAAGAAAGTAGAAAGACAGCCTACACAATGGGAGACAATATTTGGAAACGACATATCAGATAAAGGTCTAGTATCCAGAATTTATAAAGAGATTGTTCAACTCAACAACAAAAAGACAGCCAACCCAATTACAAAATGGGAAAAAGACTTGAACAGACACCTCTCAGAAGAGGAAATACAAATGGCCAAAAGGCACATGAAGAGATGCTCAATGTCCCTGGCCATTAGAGAAATGCAAATCAAAACCACAGTGAGATATCATCTCACACCCACCAGAATGGCCATTATCAACAAAACAGAAAATGACAAGTGCTGGAGAGGATGCGGAGAAAGAGGCAAACTTATCCACCGTTGGTGGGAATGTCAAATGGTGCAACCACTGTGGAAGGCAGTTTGGCGGTTCCTCAAAAAACTGAATATAGAATTGCCATACGACCCAGCAATACCATTGCTAGGTATCTACTCAAAGGACTTAAGGGCAAAGACACAAACGGACATTTGCACACCAATGTTTATAGCAGCGTTATTTACAATTGCAAAGAGATGGAAACAGCCAAAATGTCCATCAACAGAAGAGTGGCTAAACAAACTGTGGTATATACATACGATGGAATATTATGCAGCTTTAAGACAGAATAAACTTATGAAGCATGTAATAACATGGATGAACCTAGAGAACATTATGCTGAGTGAGTCTAGCCAAAAACTAAAGGACAAATACTGTATGGTCCCACTGATGTGAACCGACATTCGAGAATAAACTTGGAATATGTCATTGGTAACAGAGTCCAGCAGGAGTTAGAAACAGGGTAAGATAATGGGTAATTGGAGCTGAAGGGATACAGACTGTGCAGCAGGACTAGATACAAAAACTCTAAAATGGACAGCACAATAATGCCTAATTGTAATGTAATTATGTTAAAACACTGAATGAAACTGCATCTGAGCTATAGTTTTTTTGTTTTGTTTTGTTTGTTTGTGTCTTTTATTTTTTTTCTTTTTCCTTTTTATATATATATATATTTTTAATTATTATTATTATTTTTATTTTTTTCTCTATATTAACATTCTATATATTTTCTGTTGTTTTGCTAATTCTTTTCCTAAATCGATGCAAATGTACTAAGAAATGATGATCATACATCTATGTGATGATATTAAGAATTACTGATTGCATATGTAGAATGGAATGATTTCTAAATGTTGTGTTAATTTCTTTTTTTTCTAATTAATAAAAAAAATGTGCTCTTATATTTAAGGAAAGTTTCTTCCATGTTTTGAGATAAGATCTTGTGCCTTAAATGTAGCTGAACTAAATATAAACTTTAGTTCACAAATCAATGCTGTAAAGGGAATGAGTAAAGCAGAAAATAACCAATGACATAATTTCATTCTAAATTATGTAGTGTGATCAAATACGATGATCCAGAATTTTACATTTTTCTTAATACAGAGGCTATGCATTTTGGATGTTTTTTAAAAAGGAAACATTTTAAATTCCACAGTTGTCACTTCTACCTATCTTCAATGGGCTACGTTGTTTGTTTGCTTGCTTAAGTAATCCCTTAAAGTTCTTTAAATTATTTACTTAACACAGCAGAGAAACTGGATTGTTTTTGTATATAAGACTGCTTCCACTTGATATGCTGTCACAAGTTATTTGGGGAGGATTTCTCTTCTATGTGGTATTCTTAGAGGTAATAATGCATGATCTTATTTGATAAAGTCTTAAACTATCTATTTGGCATGTAAAATATGTATACTATGGATATCAACCATCTCTTTAAAATTTAGCCTACAAATATTGTTGTATAATTTTCTTCAGTCAGAAATATTTGGACTAAGTAGTGCCACTTCGGTCAGGATTTTCTTCAGTGTGATTTAGCAAACAATCATCTTTTTAGTCTATACAACTAGCAATATTTCAAGATCTTCTGTTTGTATAATCCAACAGAATACTTTACTGTTGTCACACTTTAAATTTGTGGTGGACTCTTCTGGAACACAATCTAGCAAAATTAGAGGAAAGGCCCTAAGGAAATTTATTTCTCTTAATGAAAAAGCCAACATTTTCAAGCTAAACAGTTGAACCTATCACAGATAATAATGTCTACTATCTCAACACTCCAAAGTTTGTAGGGTTTGGACTGTTATTCGTGCTTTTTGTGTGGTAGTTGGATAAAATTGGGCAACTAAATTGTGCAGCCCCATGTGCCTCCCAAATAAAAAAAAAGAAACAGAGAAGAATAGTTATTGTAAATTAAGACTTGCACACATAAGGTGTAGAAACTGCCCTGCATGTTTTGTTAACAGGTGATATTTTCCACTGAGCACATGCCATTCAGTTTTCTGCTGATTACACCACTATATAAAATAGCAATACCAAGGTGGGGCAAATAATTGTTATATACACTTTGAATTACTTTGCATGTCTCATTTGAAGTAATTGGTGTAAGAATCTTTGACTTTCTTTTCACATTTGGAAACATCAAACAAAAATGAAAAAAAAGTCTTTGGTATGGCCAAGATCTGCTCCTCCCCACTGGTAGTCTTAATTTTCCCCATTATCTGGGCCATCACTTCCTGTTTCTTTGTGTGTTTTGCAACCTTTTGTTTAAAACCTAGGCATTTTCATATTTTAGTGTGTTATCACTGGAATTTAGGTTGTGGTGTCTGTTTCTCAAGTTTGTATCCAGTAACTGTCATGACAGAGATTTCCTTTGAGGTACTAGTTAACAAAAGAAGAAGCAGAAGGAAAAAAAAGAAAACACATTTCATAGATTTTGCAGTTTGACTGGTGAGACTGCTCTCCTTCAGGGCTTATCCACACAGTGGGCTGTATCAGAATAGTTCGAGGCCAAAATGTAAGGGACAAGGTCTTTTCTCTGCAAGCCTCTTGTCTGAGGCATGAGCATGTGGCCCTAGGAATGCCCCCCCTTTACAAGAAAACAAATGTCCCCTCTCCCCAAGGAAACAGATACCTCATAGTCCCAGGCATTGCATTCTATGTCCTGTAGCCAGCAGCCCCCTAACCCAACAGCAGGTGGCTTTCCCATAGTGTTCTGAGGGAGAGCTCAGTGAACTGCCATCTAAATGCAGGGCAAGTTCTGAGACAGCAAGTCCCTCAGATTGGGCCAAATATACATGCTCCCAGCATATACATGAGGTCCTCTCTGCTCCCTCTGGGACGAGAATCAGGGATCAGCACTGGGAAGGCAGGCCAGCTCTGCATGGAGATAGGGAGTGGATAGGAAGAAGCCAGCCTGGTGCCACAAGATCCTACTGTTCTCAAGTATTCTTTGACTTGATTTGGCACTCACACTGTTACTGCAATCCTTTATCTGTTTTCTTGAGCACTAACAGGATGTTTCTGACAGGATGTTATTTAAAGCTAGGTGGTTGGGGTGTGGAACCCTGAATCATCTCACATCACCATCTTGACCAAGGCAGGGTGTCTCCTCATCAATTTTTCACTGATTATAATGCTTGTTTTTAAAATACTAATGAAGAGCAGCCAGAACAGACTCAGGCTTTCCACAATGTATTCTCCTGTAGCCATGAGCAGAAGCCTCTCCCTGGCCATTGGCTGAGGATGTTCAGAATGGTTCCATTGTCAGGAGGTTGAAGCTAGAGCAGTAGATTGTCCTGGGCTGGTCTGGAGGATGATTTACACAATGAAGTCATTGTTAAACCACTGCCTGAGCCCAGTCCCCAGCCTTCTTTTTCTGCTTTGTATTCCAGAAATGTATCTTTAAAAGACAAAATATCTG
This sequence comes from Tamandua tetradactyla, assembly GCF_023851605.1. Taxonomy (NCBI): domain Eukaryota; kingdom Metazoa; phylum Chordata; class Mammalia; order Pilosa; family Myrmecophagidae; genus Tamandua; species Tamandua tetradactyla. The sequence continues at coordinate 1,365,282 of NC_135342.1, read as the reverse complement.
TAAACCTAAGTGGCATGTTGAATATGTCACCAGCCACTGCAGCAGTAGGTCAAGTGGAAGGGCTTCAGAATTTTTACTGAATATGTGTAGATAATTGAAAAACTGTCAGGGAGTCTCCTCACCAATTGTGAACAGTGTTCTCTCTGAAAGCTGGAGAGGGAGGAGGGAAGTGGTGCATCAAAGTGAATAGTCACATTAACTTTATACATATGGACTTGTTCAAAATATTCATAGTGAAAAGTATAATTTTTCTAACATTATTTAAGGTTGGAATTGAAAAATAATAGAAAATCACTAGCATAATGAGAACAGATTACATAACTAGAAGCAGGAAGCAAAAGGTAGGAGGTATAAAGGAAAGAACCAGGAATCACCTTGATGGGAAATTACAAAAAGGATTTAAATAAGAAACACATTTGTCAATAGACAGTATGTGAGAATTTATAAGGTTTGTATAAACCAGAGAGCCTGAGAATCTTGACATTGCTGTGTTTATGGATCAGCCCAGCTCCAAAGAGCTAAAGTAATTCAGAGATGACAATGACTCATAATTTCCCATGATTAGAGGAGTTCTTATAGACACAAAGTGGATCTAACTTAAGTATGTTCTGCTCTCAGACAGAAGGAAATGATCCTGCAGGTCAAACAGATCCTAGAACTACGCATGCACTCAGCTCTCAGTCACACTTCCAGCTCTGAGAAAATGCTGACCTGCACTGCTGGATCACATCTGCCCCCAACCTACGAAGGTGTAACACTGACCTGTTACCACAGCTCTATGCATGTGTACAAAGGGCCCGGTGCCCTAGATCAGTGCACACCAGGGTTATGCACCCCAGACTGGTGCACCTGCACATCCTCCCTGGAAGCTGGGTGCCCATGTTCACAAGCATCAGTGTAATATCTCCAATCTGTGCCTATACCTCCCATGAAATGAATCACTGCACTGTCCTGCCTCACCCCATACTCTGCTCCCTTCTGCACATTCATCCTGCAAACACAAGGACTTAGACTACTGAAAGAAATCAACTCCCAAAGTAAATCAATCAAAATATTTACATGTGATGAAAACAACAGATCACTAAGCATATCACAATGTACACAGATACAGCCCTGCCTAATGACCAAATTAAAGAGGAGACACAGATGTTAGAACAACTAATTAAAGACGTCCATACTTGATAAAATAAGTGGGATGGTGTTCTAGCTTGCTAGCTGCTGGAATGTAACACACCAGAGATGGATTGGCTTTTAATAAAAGGGGATTTATTTTGTTGGTTCTTCAGAGGAAAGGCAGGTAACTTTCCACTGAGGTTCTTTCTTACGTGGAAGGCACAAGATGGTCTCTGCTGGTCTTCTCTCCAGGCCCCTGGGTTCCAACAACCTTCCCCGGGGTGACTTCTTTCTGCATCACCAAAGGCCTGGGCTGAGCTGCTAGTGCTGAGATGAGGAATGCTGAGCTGCTTAGACTACTACATTGCGTTCTCTCATTTAAGCACAAGCCAATTAAGTTAAATGTCACTCATTGCAGCAGACACACCTCCTAGCCGACTGCAGATGTAATTAGCAACAGATGAGGTTCATGTACCATTGGCTTATGTCCTCAGCAACAAGACTAGGTATGCTCACCTGGACAAGTTGACAACTGAATCTAACTAACACATGTCCACCCCTTGTCAGCTTGGCAACTTCAAGCATCACCTTAAACAGATGCAAAAAATTCTGTTCTTGCTGTGGACCTGTGAATCTCAAAACAAGTTGTCTAGTGCCAAGATGCAAAGGAGAATATTCACAGGATACAGATTGTCATTTCCATAGGGAGAAATTGGAAGGAAAATCTGCAGGCAAACACCATTGGATTTCAAAGTCTGAAAGTCATTTATCCTTCGGCTGTATAAAGTGGCAGTCCCACCCCTTCCAAGGGCCTATGCAGTGACACGCCTCTTTCCAAATCAACCTTGGGGAACATCGAGGAGACCACCTCTGGGGTCCACTCTCTCCAGGCATCAGGGCCACCCCTGGGCTCTCTGCCATTTCTGGGGCACACGCTCAACCCCTCCACATGGTGGCAGCCAGGCTTTCCCAGTCCCCCAAGGAGCGTGCTATGCCTTCTCCAAGGCCTGAGGCTGCACAACTCTTCCACTGCAATGAGAGGGGAGACTCATCCTCGCCCTTCAGGGTAAACTCACCCTCTCCACGCATATAGGTGGGTCCACTCTCCTGGCCGAGGTCTCTTGGCTTCAGACCTGAACTTCCATGGTTCTCACTCTGCAAATTCCAATCTCTCCCTTTTGTGTCCTCCTTTGTCAAGATTTGCGGTGGTTCCATTTACACCAACAGTCTCTTCAAGCCCTCCAAGGCTTCTCCATCATTCTCTTCACGGTTCCTCCAAAATCTTCCCCTTAGCCATCCAAAACACCGTTCCAACAGATCTGGCATTTGCAAACCGCAGCAGCACCCCACTCTCTGGTACCAACTCTGTTCTAGTTTGCTAGCTGCTGGAATGCAACACACCAGCGATGGATTGGCTTTTAATAAAAGGGGATTTATTTTGTTGGTTCTTCAGAGGAAAGGCAGCTAACTTTCCACTGAGGTTCTTTCTTACGTGGAAGGTACAGGATGGTCTCTGCTGGTCTTCTTTCCAGGCCCCTGGGTTCCAACAACTTTCCCCGGGGTGACTTCTTTCTGCATCGCCAAAGGCCTGGGCTGAGCTGCTAGTGCTGAGATGAGGAATGCTGAGCTGCTTAGACTGTGCTACATTGCGTTCTCTCATTTAAGCACAAGCCAATTAAGTTAAACGTCACTCATTGCAGCAGACACGCCTCCTAGCCGACTGCAGATGTAATTAGCAACAGATGAGGTTCATGTACCATTGGCTTATGTCCGCAGCAACAAGACTAGGTATGCTCACCTGGCCAAGCTGACAACTGAATCTAACTAACACAGATGGCAAATGACATAAAGAAGATCAAGAAGATAGTAGAAGAACATAAAGAGGAATATGAAAGAATAAGTCAAAAAATAGCAGATATCACAGAGATATTAGAGGCACACAACACCAGATTTGAAGAGACATAATAAAGAATAAGTGAGATGGAGGATAACAGACTTCAAAGACTCAAAACAACAAATGGCAAAAAAGATGGAAAAATTTGAATTGGATCTTAGAGAAATGATAGACACAAATATAAAAATCACTGGTGTTCCAGAAGAAGAAGAAAGGAGTAAAGGGCTAGGAAGAGTAGTTGAGGATGTAATGGGAAAAACTTCCCAACCCTTATAAAGGACATAAATACACAAGTCAAAGAAACCCAATGAACTCCAAACAGAACAAATCCAAAGAGGCCTTCCCCAAGGCACATACTAATCGTTCTGTCAAATGTTGAAGAGAAGCAGAAAATTCTGAAAGCTGCAAGAGAAAAACAATCTACTGCATACAAAGGAAACCACATAAGACTGAGTTCAGACACTCAACTAGCACCATGGAGGTGAGAAGGCAGTGGTATGATAGATTTAAGAATCTGAAAGAGAAAGATGTCCAGCCAAGAATTCTATACCCAGCCAAATTGTCCTTCAAAACTTAAGGAGAGACTAAAGTTTTCACAAACAAGTCCTGAAAGAATTTGTCAACAAGAAACCAGCCCTATAAGAAATACTAAAAGGAGTTCTGCCAGCTGAAAAAAAAAAAAAGACAGGAGAGGGAGGTCTGGAGGAGAGCACAGAATTGAAGAGTACCACTAAGGGTAATTTTAAGGCTAAGAAGAGAAAGAGGGAAAAATATATAGATTTTGACAAATAAAATAAAAAATACAAGATGGTGGATTCAGAATATGCCTTTTCAGTAATAACTTTGAATGTTAACAGACTAAACTTAACAATTAAAAGATACAAATTGGCAGAATGGATTAAGAAAGTGTGCTGGTTTGAAAGGATGTATGTACCCTAGAAAAGTCATGCTTTAATCAAAATCCCATCTCATAAAGGTAGTATAATCCCCATTCAATACTGTATGTTTGAAACTGTAATCAGATGAGATGTGATTTAAGCAAGAGTGGTTGTTAAGCTGGATTAGGTGACGACATGTCTCCACCCATTTGGGTGCGTCTTGGTAAGTTTCTGGACTCCTATAAAAGAGGAAACATTTTGGAGAATGAGAGATTCAGAGAGAGCAGAGAATGTGTAGCACCATGAAGCACAGTCTACCAGCCAGCGACCGTTGGAGATGAAGAAGGAAAACACTTTTGGGGGAGCTTCATGAAACAAGAAGGCAGGAGAAGAAGCTAGCAGATGATGCCGGGTTTGCCATGTGCCCTTCCAGATGAGAGAGGAGCCCTGACTGTGTTCATCATGTGCCTTTCTAGATGACAGAGAAACTCTGACTATGTTCGCCATGTGTGTTCTCACTTGAGAGAGAAATCCTGAACTTCATTGGCCTTCTTGAACCAAGGTATCTTTCCTTGGATGCCTTTTATTGGACATTTCTACAGACTTGCTGTAATTGGGGCATTTTCTCAGTCTTAGAACTGTAAACTAGCAACTATTAAATTTCCCTTTTTAAAAGCCATTCCATTTCTGGTATATTGCATTCTGGCAGCTAGCAAACTAGAACAGAAACATAAACCAGCTATATGCTGTTTACAGGAGACTCATTTTAGACACAAGGATACAAATAAATTGAAAGTGAATGGATGGAAAAAGGTCTTCCACACAAGTTGTAACCAAAAGAAAGTAGGAGTAGCTATACTAATATCAGACAAAATAGACTGCAAATGTAAAGATATCATAAGAGACAAAGAAGGACCCTATATACTAATTAAAGGGTTAATTCACCAAGAAGATATAACAATCATAAATGTTTATGCTCCCAATCAAGGAGCTCCAAAGTATATGAGACAGACATTGGCAAAATTGAAGGGAGTGATAGATGTTTCAACAATAACAGTAGGAGACTTCAATACATCACTCTTCTCTATAGATAAACAATGAGAGAGAAGATCAACAAGGAAATAGAGAAGTTAAATAACTTGATAAGTGAATTAGACCTAACAGACATATATTGTTCATTGCACCCCAAAATACAAGGATATAAATTCTTCTCTAGTGCTCATGGAACATTCTCCAGGATAGATCATATGCTGGGACACACAACAGGTCTTTATAAATTTAAAACATTGAAATTATTCAAAGCACTTTCTCTGATCACAATAGGATGAAGCTGGATCTCAATAACCACAGAAGAACAAATATATAGAGATTAAATAAACACACTCTTAAACAACCAGTGGGCCAAAGAAGAAATTGCTAGAGAAATCACTAGCTATCTGGAGATGAATGAAAATGAGAATACAACTTATCAGAACTTATGGGATATGGTAAAGGCTGTGCTATGAGGGAAATTTCTTGCCCTAAATGTTTATATTAAAAAAAAAAAACAAGAGGGTGGTGCAATGGTGGCTCAGTGGCAGAATTCTTGCCTGCTATGCTGGAGATCTGGGTCCAATTCCTGGTGCCTGACAACCCCCCCCCCAAGAAAAAGAAAAGAAAGATTCCAAGTTTTTTAGAGCAAGTAGAAGTAAAAGTCTAAAATTGTGGAATTGTAACCCATGCCAAACTCTGAAATCTGTTCTACAACTAATTGTGCAGCTGTGCTTTGAAATTTATTGGTTTTTTGTATATATGTGATTTTTCACAAAAAAATGAAGAAAGTCGATTGTGATGATAAAAAAAAATTTTTTTTCCCTATATTCTGGAGCAGTGAGAAGGAAAAATCTGAAATGATGGTATGGTAGCCCATGACATACTCTGGGATCTGTCCTATAACTACTTGTTGAAGAGTGCTTTGAAAATTATTACTTTTTTCTTTTTTTGCTTCATATATGTTATATTATATAATAAAAAAGTTTTAAAAAATTAAGAGCAAAAATCAAGGATTTAACAGCAGACCCTGGGGGAACTTGGGAAAGAACAGCAAACTACCCCTAAAGCAAATAGTAGAAGAGAAATAGCAAAGATTAAAGCAGAGATAAATGAATGGGAGAATTAAAGAACAACAGAAAGAATCAATAAAATCAAAAGTTGGTTCTTTGAGAAAATCAATAAAATTGATGGGCCACTAGCAAAACTGACAAGGAAAAAAACAGAAGATGCAAATAAAATCAGAAATGAGAATGGTGTGTTACCACAGACCCTGAGGAAACAAATGAAATGATAAGAGGATACTATGAACAATGATATGCCAACAAACTAGACAACTTAGATAAAGTGGACAAATCCTAGAAACATACAAACAAGCTACACTGACTCAGGAAGAAATAGAAGATCTCAATAAACCAATCACAAGTAAAGAAATTCGATCAAAAATCTTCCTACAAAGAAAAGCCCAGGGCCAGATGGCTTCACAGGGGAATTTTATCAAACATTACAAAAAGAACACCAATCTTGCTCAAACTTTTCCAAAAAATTGAGTAAAAAGGAACTCTACTTAACTCATTTTATGAAGCTAATATCACTTTAATACCAAAACTGGGTAAAGATGCTACAACAAAGTAAAACTACAGGCCAATATCCCTAATGAATATAGATGCAAAAATTCTCAACAAAATGTTAGCACCTCGAATCCAACAACACATTAAAAGAATTATACACCACGACCAAGTGAGGTTTACACCAGGAATGAAAGGATGGTTCAACACAAGAAAAGCAATTAATGTAATACAGCACATTAACAAATCAAAAGGGAAAAATCACATAATCATCTCGATTGGTGCTGAAAAAGCATTCAACGAAATTCAACATCTTTTTCTGATAAAAACATTCCAAAAGATAGGAATCAAAGGAACTACCTCAATGTGATAAAGGGAATATATGAAAAACTGATAGCCAGCATCATTCTCAATGGAGAGAGACTGAAAGCTTTATCCCTAAAATCAGGAATGAGACAAGGAAGCCCACTGTCACAACTATTATCAACATTGTGTTAGAAGTTCTAGCTAGAGCAATCAGGCAGGATAAAGAAATAAATGGCATCCAAATTGGAAAGGAAGAATTAAACCTCTCATTATTTGATGATATGATACTATACTTGAAAGACCCTCAGAAATCTACACCAGTGTTACTTAAGCTAATAAACAAATTCAGCAAGGTGCTGTGATATAAAAGTAATGTGCAAAAATCAGTAACTTTTCTATACACAAGCCATGACTTAGCTGAGGAGTCAGTTAAGGAAAAAGTTCCATTCAAAATAGCGACTAAAAGAATAAAGTACTTAGGAATAAACTTAACTAGGGACATAAAGGACTTCTACACAGAAAACTACATAGCATTGCTAAAATAAATCAAAGAAGATACAAACAGATGGAAAGACATTACCTGCTCATGAATAGGCAGGCTAAATACAGTTAAGATGTCAGTTCTCCCCAAATTGATCTACAGATTCAACACAGTACCAATCAAAATTCCAACAACCTACTTTAAAGACTTGGAAAGCTAATAACCAAATTCACCTGGAAGGGAAAGAGACCCCAAATAGTTAAAAGCATCCAAAAAAGAACGAAGTGGGAGGATTAATATTCCCTGACTTTAAAACCTATTATAAAGCCACAGTGGTCAAAACAGCATGGTACTGGCACAAAGACAGAAGCATTGACCAATGCTTTTCTCCTGCAGCAGTAGGAGAAAATGATGTCGTGAAACACATGACATGATGGATGAGCCTTGAGGCCATAATGCTGAGTTAAATAAGCCAGACACAAAAGGATAGATACTGTATGATTCCACTTTTATGACTAGCATGAAGGTATAATCAGAGGCTTATAATACAAAATATAGGGGACTTAGAGATACATAGAAGCTAGAGATGGGTGAACCATTGGCTAATGATGTTGAACGCCAATGTAAGGGAATAGATAGGAGTGAAGATGGTTCTCCAGCGGATCTATGTTCTAGTTTGCTAGCTGCTTGAATGCAATATACCAGAAATGAAATGGCTTTTTAAAAGGAAAATTTAATAAGTTGCTAGTTTTCAGTTCTAAGGCTGAGTGAATGTCCCAATTAAAACAAGTCTATCGAAATGTCCAATCAAAGGCATCCAGGGAAAGATACTTTGGTTAAAGAAGGCTGATGAACTTCAGGGTTTCTCTCTCAAATGAGAAGGCACACAGTGAACACAGACACAGTTTCTCTCTTGGTTGGAAGGGCACATGGTGAGCACAGCATCATCTGCTAGCTTTCTCTCCTGGCTTCCCATTTCATGAAGCTCCCCAGGAGGTGTTTTCCTTCTTCATCTCCAAAGCGCTAGCTGGTGGACCCTCTGCTTCATGGTGCTGCAGCATTCTCTGCTCTGTCTGAATCTCCTGGCTTTCTCTCTTGTTGTTCTCTTTTATAGGATTCCAGTAAACTAATCAAGACCCACCTGAATGGGTGGAGACATGTTTCTACCTAATCCAGTTTAACAACCACTCTTGATTGAGTCACATCTCCAGGGGGATGATCTAATTACAGTTTCAAATATACAGTACTGAATAGGGATTAGAAGAAACAGCTGCCTTTACAAATGGGATTTAGATTAAAACATGGCTTTTCTAGGGCACATACATCATTTCAAACCAGCACAGTCTATAAGTAATATTACCATATTGAAGATGAACAAGATTGAAAGGGGTTGTATAGACTTATCTATCTCACTGGTTAACACTAGAAATATAAATTATTCTTGCAAGAATTACTTCAAAGATATGATTCGTGTACCCAAGGTACAGGGGAAAAACTGCTATTGCATGCTATGATCTATGTTTGAAAGGAAAACATCAGCACCATCACAGCAACAGCAATGGTAAATAATGGGTGAGGGACAAGAGTCAAGAGGAGCTTTAGATTTCCTATTTGGCAATGGTGTGTTTATTGATTTTTCTTTCTCTTGGGAACAATGAAATTATCTAAAATTGAAAATGTTGATGGACTGCAGACTTTGGGCACTATACATTATGTCTGATGAATGCAGGTGGCGGAAGGATTCACTGACTGAGAAGTAGACTGGAAGTGTATACTTATGAATGAAGGTTGTGCTGCTACAAAAATGAACAAAATTGTAAGTCATGCAATGATGTGAGTGAGCATGTGGGACATTTGGTGAGGCAAATAAGCCAGAAACAAAAGAACAACAATGATATGGTCTCCTTTAGAAAATGCTTATAAGAAAATAGGGGCCTAGATTGTAAGCTTTTAGAGCAGATACATTAAGTCCAGAGTGGCAATTATTTCTGGATTTATATATATTTAGAGATAAGGATGAAGCTGTTCAGGTTAGGGTTATAGTAATTCAGAACACAGGGGTAAGGAAGACATTGTCTATATTTTAGAATCACACATACTCTTTGAGACAAAGGAAGAAAGGTTTATTTGATCTGGAACTGAAATTTTCTGTAGCGCATAATCTAACTCAACCTATCTGAACAGCTCATTTGAACAACTGAAACACAGGGAACCCAGAATAAGAAAAAGGACCTTTAATCCTGTATAGACTAATGTAATGCCTGGATACATCCTCCAGTATATTAAGCAGATAAGTAAAAAGTATTGGCAAAGTTCCTTGAGGGATGGGAGAGAAAATAAGGAACTACTAATCCTTACCACCAGGAACCCCTGATACTGTGTCAAACTTTAGGGACACCCAAAATCAATAGGCCATGCCCTTGATCCTGAGATTTAATCTTGTGAAGCTTATGTAGGTAGCAGAGAAACTTAGCCTACCCATAGGGATGCCTAAGAGTTACTTCTGGAAGACCTCTTTTGTTACTCAGATGTGGCCTTACCTGCTCTAAGCCCAAGTCCGTAAGTGAAATTATTGCCCTCCCCCTGACATGGGACATGATATCCAGGGGTGAAAGTCTCCCTGGTGATGTGAGATGACTCCCAGAGTTGAACCCAGCCCTGACACCATGGGATCAACAATTTCATCCTGACCAAAAGGGGAAAAAGAAGAGTAACCAATAAAGTGTCAGTGGTAGAGAGAATTCAAATGGAGCCAAAAGGCTACTCTGGAGGTTGCTCTTATGCAAGCTTCACTTAGGCCTTGCTACCTATCATAACCTGAGAAATCTCAATCAGGACCATTCCAGCCAATCCTAAAGAACACCTAGGGGCAATATATAAGATTCCACAAGGATTCCATGCACTAGAGTAACTTTCCAGAAACCTGCAACCTCCAAATGCGTCTCTGGTCCAGATAAGTTCTGAAATCTAGAGGGCCCAGCCTCTCCAGAATATCAATGACAGACCCTCCCAATATAAAAAATTTAGAATGCCCATAGCCCAAACACCCCTAAAGACAGAGATGGAAATATAAAAGGTGATGGTGGAGTTATACAGTGATGATAGGATTTAGCAAAGAAATATGAATGCTGAATCATTATGTTGATATCTCTTTCAGTCTCCAGTATCTTAGAGCAGCTAGAAGTAAAAACCTAAAATTGTGGAATTGTAACCCATGTCAAACTCGGAAATATATTCTACAGCTGATTGTGGTGCTGTGCTTCGAAATTTATTACTTTTTTGTATATATGTTATTTTTCACAAAAAGGGAGGGGAAAAAAGTCGATTGTGATGATAAAAAGAATATATTAAGTCCCCTAGCCTCCTATATTCTGGAGCAGCTAGAAGGAAAAACCTGAGAGGATCATATGGTAGCCCATGACAAACTCTGGGATCTGTCCTGTAACTAATTCTTGAAGAGTGCTTTGAAAACTATTGCTTTATTTCTTTGCTTTGTATATATGTTATACTACACAATAAAAAAGTTTTAAAAAATGGAAAAGACATTCTCCAAGAAAACAACTTTCACTATTGTCAAATTTCTTCTATATTCTTCTATTACCACAGAGGTTTTAATTATTACTTTAGTTAACAGATACGTAAAATCAAAGAAGAATTTCATGATTGATATTAATAATATTACTCTGACAGCATTTTATAATAGCTAGAGTATCTACTTAATAGCTTTTTATGGCCAACCCTATATTTAGTTTTACTTTGCCTTCAATAATATGAAGCATACCTGATTAAAATTAAACCAGGGGAGATGCTACCTCAGTGTGGATGAGATTTTCCCCAACTATGTGGTCTCATTCAAATAGTGTGACCTATATGTGTATTTCCACACTGTGTTATAACAGGTGATACAGAGTATATCAGGCTTCATTAACAATGCCTAATTCTGATTAAATATTAAAATTTCAATATAGCCTTGAATTTTAACTGATATTCTAAAACCATTCAAACTGTTCTAATGTTACTAATGATAATAGTATAATTCCTTTGATAGTTAAACTGAGCTTTGCTCTATAAAAATAACCACCACCAGTGTTATAATGTGTCTTAGAGAGAGCTCATTTTGAACCACAGTATAAGTTTTTCAATATGGGACACTTAGAGGGAATAATTTACAACCAAATTTTATACCCCATGGGATAGACATAAAAATTCACATGGTACCAAATAAGCCCTAAAATGCAGAGGGCCAGCCTTTTGAGAACATCAGATAGTTCCATCCCCCTGTTCCATATTAGTGGCAGCCCCTTCCAATACGAAAAAGTTAGAATAAACATAGCCCAAATACCCTTAAAGAATGGGATAGAAAGATCAAAGTTGACGATGGAGTTATACATAAGGTCAGGTTTAACAAATGAATATGAGTGCTGAAACAGTACACTGATATTTCTTTTAGTCTCCAGTACCTTAGAGCAGCTAGAAATAAAAACCTAAAATGGTGGAATTGTAAACCCATACCAAATCCTGAAATCTGTCCTACAACTAATTGTTGCAATGTACTTTGAAATTTACTGCTTTTTTGTATATATTTATTGTTCACAGAAAAAGAAGAAAAAAGAAAAGGAAGAGTATAATAGAGAAGATATGACTTAACAAATGAATATGACTGCTGAATCAATATATTGATATTTCTTTTGGTTTCCAGTGTCTTGGATCATCTAGAAGAAAAAAACAAAATATCATGGAACTGTACCCCATACCTAACCTTAAAATCTGTTGTAAAACTACTTGTTAAAATGTACTTTGGAGGGCGGGCAATGGTGGCTCAGCGGTACTTGTAAGTCTATTGCTTTTTTTGGTATATATGTTATTTTTTAAATAATTTTTTATTGTTTTTTAAAAATACCAAAAAACACCAAACAAACACAAACATTCTTAACTTTTGATCATTCCATTCTGCATATGTATATATGCTATTTTTCACAATAAAAATTTAAAAAAACTGGAAACAACCCAAACGCTAACGAACAGGTGAATGGATAAATAAATGTAGTCCAGCAATACAACAAAACATTATACAGCAATAAGAAGAGGACTATTAAGTACGCAACATGAATGAGTCTCAAATAATTATGCTGTCTGAAGAAATCAGAGTCAATGCCTTATGAGTCCACTTGCATAAAATTCCAGAAAGGCAAACTAGTCTGTAACAGTTCATCAAAGATTTCACAGGGATGAAGGGTGGGGAAAGCAGGGATAGGCGGGTTTTAAAGGGACGTGAGATAACTTTGGGGGTGATGAATATGTTCATTATCATGATGATGGTGATGATTTCTGTTATTTGTGTGTGTGTATCAAAACATTAATTATATGCACTTATTGCATGAAAATTATACCTAAATAATGCTTTAAAATAAATGGTTCTAACAAAAAATTTTAAATAAATAGTTCCACATAAATGTACAGTTTTACCTCTCTTTTTGGAAAACCAGACCATATGTGGCACCACCATATTGAATTCACTGCCTCTCTCTCCCTGTGAATGGTAAGCAGCATCCCTTCCAGAGGCATCAAAAACTGATAAACAGTGAAGGCCATTTCTATGAGTCACCAGGAACTCTGACTGGATCACAAAATCTACATCCCTGGACTAGGAGATCTACCTTCTCTCAATCTCTATTCTCCTCTTAAAGACAACAGACAAGAGAGGCTATAGGAATCCATAAAAGCTTCAGATTAATGTTCCGAACATCAACATGACTACAGCAAAGTCCAAGAGCTGGAGATTCTGAGAATTTCTCTATACTTTGATATCATGACATATAGCCACTGGGACAGTTCTAGATGTACCTTTAAATGGGCACACCCTTCTAGTTTGCTGCAATCTCTTCCACTTACAATTCATCACACCCAGTGTTCCTATACCAATTATGGTTCTCATCAGGCCCCAACAGGTCTTACAATCGTTGAGTACTGCCTACTAAATTCCAGATGTGATTGCATATAGCTCCACTGCAATGTGGCAACAGAGAAATAGCCTCTCTCAAGAGGTTCTGGGCGACCCAGGGCATCCCTGGGAACAAGGGACCCAATTACAACACACACTGCTCCCAGGAGCACTGGAAGTGCCACCACAACAGTACCCTTCCTACCACACTGTCCCAGTATGTCTGGACTGCAAATAATCCCAGCACCCAGACCACAAGATTAGGCCCCAAGAGCCCTGCAATCTTTCCTAGGAGGCATTTCCTAGGAGGGCAACAATGTAATTTAGGCCAAAATGAACTGACAGCTTTTCTTCCATCATACTGCACCCGCTAAAGCACACACAGTTGGGGACTACAAGAGCAGTTCACGCTTGTATGCTGGCAGATCCGAATTCTGTTCCCAATCCACCCACAGAGTGAACATAACCTCCAAGATTTCAGGTGGGTTAAACAATAAAGCACTTATTACTGCACAAACCTGAGGCAGTTTCCCTGTTGGGTGACTTGGAAACTGAATAAATCTATCACAATCATCATGAGATCAACAATATCTATGAAAAAAGTACATCTTCTTTGCAAGCCACCAGCAGCACCCACCTTGTCCTCTTGGTAAACACTGTGTTCTGGCTATGCCTTAACCAGCCTCATAGGATCGAATGAAGAACCCTCAGTGGGCTCACATCACTTACAATTCCCTTTAGGTACCAGAGAGAGAGCATAGGGCTCTGCATACCCTGAGCACACTGGGGTTACAGACTCATAGGTGAGAAACTGTCACACAGTAGTGTGGCAACAGCTTCTGCCACAGAGCCTGGCAGTGATAGAAATCTGGCAAAAACTCTGGGTAGGTTAGAAAGCACAATGTAGCTCCCAAAATGTTCTCAAGTATCTGACTCACAGGGAACCTCCTCACCAGTATTAGGCTCAACTTCTGTCTGATGGCTCCAGTGCAAAGGTAACACTCAGGTATCGTGTTATACTGAACAAACAGATAATACATCCTCTGCCCCACCTCCAAGGCTTTTCTTTGGGGTGATACTGCTAGTGCTGAACTAGGTTAGACTCTGGCTAAAGCCATTCACTGCATTCATAGGGCCTATCTTGATGCAACATCTCTGATGCTTAATCAGAACAGATCCTTGAAGGCTTTCCCACATTTGCTAACTAATGGGGCCTTTCTCTGCTGTGAAGTTTGTAGTGCTTAATAAGGAGGGCACTTTTGACTAAAGAATCTTCCACATTCACTGCACTCATAAGGGCTTTCTCCAATGTGAACTCTCCAGTGTTTAGTCAGGATGGAGTAATTGCTGAAGGATTTCCCATGCTGTCTGCACTCATAAGGCTTCTCACCAGTGTGAACTCTTTGGTATTGGAAGAGGATTGTGTTTCTGCTAACACATTTCTTATATTCAGTACATTCATAAGGCCTTTCTCCAGTGTGAACTCCTATATTTGAAGAGGACGGAACTTTGGCTAAAGAATTTCACACACTTCCCATACTCATAAGGCCTGTCTCCAGTGTGGACTCTCAGGTGTTGACTTAGGGTATGTGCTGGTTTGAAAGGATGTATGTCCCCTAGAAAAGCCATGTTTCAATCTAAATCCCATTTCATAAAGGTAGAATAATCCCTATTCAATACTGTATGTCTGAAACTGTAATCAGATCATCTCCCTGATCTGATGTGTGATGTGTGATATGTGATGTGATTTAATCGAGTGGTTGTTAAGCTGGATTAGATGATGACATGTCTTCACCCATTTGGGTAGGTCTTGATAAGCTTCTGGAGTCCTATAAAAGAGGAAACATTTTGGAGAATGAAGAGATTCAGAGACAGCAGAGAATGCTGCAGCATCATGAAGCAGAGAGTCCACAAACCAGCAACCTTTGGAGATGAAGAAGGAAAACGCCTCCCAGGGAGCATCATGAAACAGGAACCCAGGAGAGAAAGCTAGCAGATGATGCCATGTTCGCCATGTGCCCTTCCAGCTGAGAGAGAAGCCCTGACTGTGTTCACCATGTGCCTTCTCACTTGAGAAACCCTGAACTTCATTGGCCTTCTCGAACCAAGGTATCTTTCCCTGGATGTCTTAGATTGGACATTTCTATAGACTTGTTTTAATTGGGACATTTTCTTGACCTTAGGACTGTAAACCAGCAACTTATTAAATTCTCCTTCTTAAAAGCCATACCATTTCTGGTATATTGCATTCTGGCAGCTAGCAAACAAGAACAGGGTAGAAATTAGGCTAGAGAGTTTCCCACATTTGCTGCATACATAAGGCCTTTCTCCAGTGTAGACTCTCTGGTACTGAACAAGTCTGTATTTCAAGTGAAGGTTTTCCCACATTCACTGCATTTGTAATGTTTCTGCACATTGTGACCTTCTTCCTATACTTGGTGTTCCAGTGTACATCCCTCCGCTCTGGCAGGCCTGGTGCCTAGACACCCTTCCCAGCTTTCCTGTATGTGAAAGGCTTCTCTGGCACATGGATCATACAGATCTTCATAAGCAAAGTATTGTCCTTGACCCTTCTGAAGAGTTTCTCTCCTCGGTACTGCTTTTGGTGCTGGAGTAGGGTTGCTGCTGAAGGAGAAATGTTTCCCACATGACCCAAAAGTATACAGTTTCTCCTTAGGGTGCGTTCTCTGGTGCTCAGCCAGGTACAAAATGCCTTTCCAGGCAGAGAAACACATCTCACAGGGGTGGACGGACCTGGCTTTGTAGTTTTGCATTGTGACACTCTTTGCACAGAAAAATTCTACTGAGAAGGTTGATCCTCAGCTTCTACTCCATGGTCACAACCTGAAAGCAGAGAAGTGCTGGTGAAATATATGGAGAATGTGGTGGGAAGGGGCAGCCCCTTGACTAATATGTGTCTGACATACCCACAGGATCAATTTCAGGGTGAAGGAGACAAAGTTAGGTTAAGAAAAGGGGCTGACATTTAGGACTGGGCTCTCAAGGTCAAGAATGGGAGGGGCACAAAGATGGGATACAGTACAGGGAAGAGAGGCAGAGTCTCCAAGCCATCCTCTGTGCACAGTTTTGGGCTTTGGCTGCTGGTGATATGTCTGCACTATACCATACAGTGTTTCCAGGACTAACGTAACTGCATAGCTAGCATCCAAAGACTAAGAACAAGTGCACATCTCATCTCACATCAGCACGGGCCAGTGGTGGGGAACAGCACTGACCATCCAGGGAGCTGAACAGGAATGATATTGAGGCCAAAGAGGTGGGTGGCAGCCAGGGGTCAGAAATCATAGTAGAAAAATACAAGTGGGCAGAATGTCAAGAATGGGGAAGGAAAAGCAGCGGTGAGGTACAGCTCCTTGCCTTGGTGCCAAAATGCCTGTATGCACAGGAGAGCCGCCTGGTATATGTGAACACTGCCCCGCCATCACACCCTCCTACTGCTCCCTCTCACCAGACCCAGGATCCCCCAGTGAGCCTGTCTAGCCATACCTGGAGATGCCTGCCCTGTCAAGCACCCAGGGCTCTGCCCCCTGATCAAGTCTGGTGATTACGTGGGACCTGAAGATGGGAGTACTAAGGGGAAGACAGGGCAGGAGAGGGAACAGCACTGGCCAGAGTGATAGGCCACAGGAAAGAGAGCTATCACAAAAAGAACCTTGGAGGAGGACCTTCAGGCCTCACAAATGGCTCCCAAAGGGAGTGATCATGTCAGTACTTCAATTTCTGCACAGGCAGGGTCTGATATATGTAGTGAGAGGAATGGGCTAAACTCTGAGGCACAGGACAGCAATGGATCTGGACAGTCAATCAAGGCTTTGGGGAAGTAGGTTTGGGGGCTGCACAAAGCCTAGCCCTGGAAGTATCTAGGCCAGGAGATCATGGAAGGAAGCAGAGCCTACCATCTGGCTGTGGGAAGATCAGTGCAACCCCTGGGGAAAGAGGAAGGGCAGAGCCCAGTTTACGATGAGGGTAATATGGACATCTCTGGGCCTCATCCAGTAGACCCACTGCTCCTGGAAAAAGTACATGACCACATCCTCAAAGCTCACATGGCCCTGTCAGGATAGTGAGTACATGGGCAACCTTTCTACCCCCAAGCTCCCCACTCAGAGGAGATGCCAGATCCTGATGCCATCAGTGCTGCCTCCCTTCATCTGCAGCCCACAGCAACCACAGGCAAGGGGTAGAGAAGACACCCAAGCTTGAGACCCAAGCTGGCATGCAGATACCCAACCCCTCCTGCTAGTCCACTATCTCCAATTCTCCAGGACATGTCTCCAAGCAAAATGAGCTCTCACTTCCACCTTATACCCTGAGTACCAGGGCACAGGGATCACCCATTCCCACGCTCTCTCCACTAGCACATCACTCTCTATTCCCACTCTCTCCCCACTAGCATATCACTCTTTAGACCGCAGATCCTCACATCTCCAGGCCACAACCTCTGCCACCCTCTCAGGTCCATCCTACAGGCATCTTCCCAGTTCCCCACAAGCTGCTCTGCACAGGCAGTGCTTGGTAGGTGCAAGAAGTATCCAGGACTTTCCAGATCTCAGTTGGTCCCCAATGCTAGGGCAGTCCCAGTACCTCTTTTAAGACCACCCCACCTGTCCCCAACCATTGCTTTGTCCAGCATTGCACAAACTCCAACGCAGAACTCAAACATCCCCAGTCTTCTACTTCTTGAGTGCTGCATGTGCTGTCCCCTCACAACCTTCCTTTCTCCACTTGGTGCTCAGCCCAGCCCAGCCCCACCTGCTCCCACCCAAGCATAGTGAATCTCCCAGTGGACCTCATTTGCTCCTGAGCTAATCCACCATCCCAAATGAAATTCCTCTAGCTCTGCCAAGGGTCCCCCAAAATCCCAATGAACTCAGAGAAGGTTGAAGGAGCACCATCTCTGACCTCAGAGTTCTTTACCACCATTACTGATTTGCCTCTGAATCCATCAAATGTCCATGCCCCTTTTGGAGCATGGACAATAGGCAGACCCTCCCTTTGTGCCCCATGCACACACCCATAGGCACTTCTCTCTCCTATCTCTTTGTGATGCCTCCCCATCAAGGAACCCAAGCAAAAGACTCAGTCCTCAGCTCCACCTTAATTTTCTTACTCTCTAATAGCAATGCCACCATGATCTGAAGGGCCTCTCCTAAACTGGACCCAGTCCACAGGCTGTCCACAAGTTTATGGGTTTCCGCACCCTGAATTTCCCTGAGTTTCTAGCTGACCATATGACATGTCTACTTGGGGTTCTCTGGGACTTCTCAGACTCAACCACACAAAATCCTAAGTTCTGATATTAACTTAGAAAATTACTATCAGTGACATTTCATCTCAGTTAATGGTACTTTTCATACTTTCGAATGTTAAAGGCCAAAATCCTTGGGGTCTGCCTAAATCCTCCCTCCCCTCTCTCACCCTCCACCCTACTTTTTTTTTTTTTTTTTTTTTTTTTTTAAAGGAAAGACAGAGAGAAGGAAGGAAGGATAGAAGGAAGGAAGGAAGGAAGAAAGGGAAACATCTTTAAACATTTTCTTGTTTTATTGTATTCTGTTTCTCCGTTTTTGTTACATGGGCTGGGGCCGGGAATCGAACCGAGGTCCTCCGGCATAGCAGGCAAGCACTTTGCCCGCTGAGCCACCGCGGCCCGCCCCTCCACCCTACTTTTGAGGAAGAAAAAATTTGAGAAACTAAACTCTTCTAACTTCAGAGCCATTTGCTCCTGTGCAGGCACCATCCCCACTAGGCATGACAGACTCCACAGCTCCTTGGACACTCCCAACTCAGCCTCATCTCCAAGCATTTGGACCTGCTAGTACGTGTCCGGGACAACCTTCCACACGTCATCCTACTGGTCTTCCGAAACGGGAACCCCTCCTTGTCTTGAGTCAGGACGCTGGGCCTGCGTGACCTCAAGGCCGCAGGCACAAGAGCAAGGGATCCTGGGCCACCACCATCCATACAGGCCCAAGGGGGTCAGGGCCAGCCAGTTTCTACCTGTGCAGGGCCAATAAGTGTCACGGACTGCCACGGACTCTGTGGAACAGGGACGGCTGGGGAGATGATAGCGTGGCACCTCCCAGCCTCAGCTCAAGCAAGTCCCTCTGCCTGCGACTCTTTTCCACATTTATCACACTGGCCTGCCAGAAGCGGGGACCCCAACCACGAGGCCCCTCTCCTGCGGACACAGGATGAGCAGGAAGGAGCCCCTCTTGTCTTTCGGAGCTTCAGAGTACTGCCGGCTGGGACCTGCGGGACAAGCACCTTCTCGGGCCCAGCCCCTCAGCGCTGCGGCGGCCACGAGAGCCCCCGGGCGGGGTGAGGCCGGAAGGCGGGGGCTCAGGCGGGAACCCGGAGACCCCAGACCGGCTCCTGGCAGCGGACTCCACGTCCCACCCAGCGACCTGGGGCTCCGGCTGCGGAAATCACAGCCGCCGAACCCGCGCCTCGAAAAAACTCCAGCTTTCTGGTCCTCGTGAGCCCCACGCCCCCGCCCCCGCCCCGCCCCGCCCCCCTCCCGCGCACAGCCTGCTGGGTAATGTAGTTCCCACACCCTGCGACCTGCGCGTTGGCCCAGGGACCCCGCGGGAGGGTCGAGATGAGCATCATAACCAGAGGAGCAAGGACCCTGCGTGAAGGTCCAACAGGATTGCAGACGACACGTTCAAAGAGTTAACAGGCGGCGCAGTCCTGAAATGTTGCTTTTCTGTAGGCTTTGATTGCAATATAAAGAGTACCTAGATGAAAACCTCGGAGTGAACATTCAAGAAGCATGAAAATGAAACCAGTAAGACTATAAACTATAGAATTCTATAAGACTATAGAATCGTTTTCTTTCTTTTTCCTTTTTTTTTTTTTTTTGTATGTTGTGTGGTGGGGGGGGTCACATTTCATTATTTCTCCATAGGAGTATCCC
Organism: Tamandua tetradactyla; assembly: GCF_023851605.1. NCBI lineage: Eukaryota > Metazoa > Chordata > Mammalia > Pilosa > Myrmecophagidae > Tamandua > Tamandua tetradactyla. The sequence continues at coordinate 1,345,135 of NC_135342.1, read as the reverse complement.
TGGAGTTATTGCAGCACCATTTGTTGAAATATTGTTTGTTTGTTTTGCTTGTTTGTTTTTGGGAAAGTTTTTGATCCAGGAATCAAGCCTGGATCTCCGCATGGCAGCCGGGAATTCTACCAATGAACTACCCATGCAACCCCTGGAATCCTATTCTTCAGCTGCACCGCTGCTCGGAACATCAGGAAATGGCAGCCTCTGAAAAAAGTGCTCAAGGACAATGCCATATCCAAATGATACAATTTTAACTGCCACCTGCAGTTTAAATCGTATGCAAAAATTAACTTCAGATGGACAAGGCTTCAATGGAATACTAAAAATTATACCTGTTGAAAGGTCATGGAAGAGAATACATCAGTGACAGAAAGAGTGGGATTTCTTAAACCAAACATAAAAAATATTGTAATATATACATTAACTGCATTAAAATAAAGGGATTCTGTTCTCATAAAACATTTTAAAAATAGAAAGCCAAGTGACACACTTGAGGAGATATTTGAGTCCTCTATAATTTTTAATGAGTTAATATAGAATTAAATATCAATGTAGTAAGTCCTTCAAATTAATGAAAATTCAACTTGAAAAGAGCTAAACTCCTGTATCACCATTTTAGATTAGAATAATTTCAACATGCAACAATTTAAAAAATAAAGAGAAGAAATGAAGTTAACCTTATTGGAAATCAGGAATAATGAAAATTGAAACAAAGCAGCAGATTGTTGAAACTTCATGAGCCTGACAGTGCCAGTGTTGGTAATACTGAAGAAATTACTAAATAACATATAGGAGTTAGTGAATAACATTTACTAATTAGTAAATATCAGTGCGTGTCTAGCCTGGCAAAATCACTGTAGAGAATCATTTGGCATTAAGTGGTAAATACAAATGTGCCTATTTGTGAGAAATAAATCCCTGCCCTTGATATATACACTAGAAAACTGTGTATTTGTAAACTAGAAATCATAGCAGGTAGGAATGCTTATAAATACCAAAATCAAGGGAAAGGAGCCTCCCTGCCAAGGGGGGAAAACACCTTTAACAGGAGAATACAGATCTATGGTTTAGTCATATATTCATACCATGGAGTACTATACATAAATGAAAATGAAAACCTTTACAAACACACAAACATTGTAAAATCATAAACACTGTGCAAATGAAGCAGAGATAATATGTACAAGTTTTCCAAGTAGGCAAAAGTCTACTAGATTGATCAGTGTTTACACAGTTTCTAAAATTATCAAGAAAGGCAAAGAAATGCTTACATGGAACATAAGAAAATTGCTTAACATTTGGGACTGGGATAATTGCATTGGAAGGAATGTAGGTGGGTCTTCTGGGATGCTAGAACTATTCCATTTATTGATGGGAACAGAAGTTAAATAGATATTAACTTCAGAACCGGTTATTAAACTGCACATTTAAGTTTTTTGGTGCAAGTCACCCATCAAAAATGGAAGCCCAAGACTATTGGGGTAAATAAATATAAATATAGGACTTAATAGGAAGAAGACATCCATAAGAATAAAAATATGAATTTTAATGTAGAATCAGAAATGTTAGTCTATGTTGTGAAAATAAGAAAAGGAAATATAACTAATGTAAGAAATAAAGAATAAAGAATCTACCATATGACAAAAATGGAATAAATAAACATTTATTAATTATAATTTAAAGAACAAAATACCATATACTGAAAAAATAAAGTAAAATCCAACTATTCATTGCTTATTTGAGAAATGCTTCCCAAAAAATAACTGAAAAGATACAGTCAGATAGTGTATGGATTACTTTATTTTTTAATGTTGGGTCACAATTCTACTAATTGAGAAAGTGGAAATCATGCCAATCCCTCACAAAACAAGTAGGGTCCATTGTCAGCTAAGGGTCCCAGAGCAGGGAGAAGCTGGGATGGGAGAATATATTCCTGTAAAATACTTGTTATAGCCAAGAGGCTGTTCTGGAGGCTTCTCTTACAGCAGCTTCAGCTAGATGCTGCTGAATGCGTGGCAGGTCCGGTGCCCCCTGTGCCTCTAAGGCCCTGCTGCGCCCACGCTGACCAACCTCTGTTCCCAGGGGCGGCGGGTCCCTGCAGGTAGGACAGCAGAGCCCTCTCTACGGGAGAAGCTGATCCACAGCTCACTCCCCTCCCTGTGTCGGGGTCCCTGCTAACCCATCCTCATGCTTATCAGCCTTCTGCTGCCGTTGTCCGCATGAAGGCCCCATGATGGCCCCGCAACCCCCGCCCGCGTGGGAACAGGTCCTCACAGAGCTCGGGCGCCCTCAGCGCACCTGCTTCCCTGCGTGGCTGCTTCTCCCCCGCCTGCAGGTGCTCCTCCAGGGCAGCTCCGGGCTCAGGCCTGCCTTGGGCTTGCTTTGGCCGCTCTGTTGGAAAGGCCCCTGCGGGCAGGACACCAGGGTTTGCCAAACCCCAACCAACTCTTTCCTGTGAACCCTAAAGAACATCTAGGGCTCTAACTGAGATTCTCCACACCTCTCATGCACTATAATTACCTTCCAGAAACCTACAACCTCCAGATGGTTCCTAGGCCAGGTAAGTCCTAACACCCAGAGGGCTTCTCCAGAACATCAACTAACTCCATGCCCCCATCCCATATTGTCAACACCCCTTTTCAATATGAAAAAAAGTTACAATGGGCATAACCCAAATATCCCTAAAGATCAGGAGAAAGATCAAAGAAGGAGGAGGTATAACAGAGGAGACAGGATTTAACAAATGATTATGACAGCTGAATCATTATATTAATATTTCTTTTAGTCTCTAGTGTCTTGGAGCAGCTAGAAGGAAAAACTTGAAATTGTGGAATGGTAAACCATACCAAATTTTGAAATCTGTTCTATAAGTGCTGTTAAATTGTCTTCTGATATGTACTGCTTTTTTGTATGAATGCCGTATTTCACAATAAAAAATATTTTTAAAATACATGTAAAAATATTTATAGGATGGTACATGAGAACTGTATTTTATCCATGATTTTTCCGTAAACACAACTTTCCAGAGAAAGATATCCTCACTTAGGAAAGGCCAATGACACTCAGGGTTTCTCTCTCACCTGGTGAACATGGCAATGTCTGCTAGCTTTCTCTCCAGGCTTCGTGTTTCATGAAGCTCCACTGGGGGCGTTTTCCTTCTTCATCTCCAAAGGTCTCTGGCTACGTGGGCTCTCTGCTTCGTGGCTCTTTCAAAACTGCTTGCTTCTTAAGTCCCCTTCAGGGAATGGTGAGAAAGGGGGAAAATTCAACTTCCTCAAGTTGAATTCTTGATATTTTCATAAGCAGTGGGGACAACCAAAGCAATAGAATGGGCCCCCAATATTGGGGTTTGTCCATATATATGAAACTTAACCCCACAAAGGATAGGTCAAGCCTACTTAAAATTAGGCCTAAGAGTCACCCACAAGTGAACCTCTTTTGTTGCTCAGATGTGGCCTCTCTCTCCAGCCAACACAGTAAGCAAACTCTCTGCCCTCCCTGTCTACATGGGACATGACTCCCAGGGTGTGGACCTTCCTGGAAATGTGGGACAGAAATCCTAGAATGCGCTAAGACTCAGCATCAAGGGATTGAAAAAACCTTCTTGACCAAAAGGGGGAAGAAAAAAATGAGACAAAATAAAGTGTCAATGGCTGAGAGATTCCAAACAGAGTCGAGAGGTTATCCTGATGGTTATTCTTACGCATTAAGTAGATATCACCTTGTTATTCAAGATGTAATTGAGAGGCTGGAGAGAACTGCCTGAAAATGTAGAGCTGTGTTCCAGTATCCATGTTTCTTGATGATGATTGAATAATGATATAGCTTTCACAATGTGACTGTGTGATTGTGAAAACCTTGTGTCTGATGTTCCTTTTATCTACGTTGTCAACAGATGAGTAGAACATATGGAATAAAAATAAATAATAGGGGGAACAAATGTAAAAATAAATTTAGTTTGAAATGCTAGTGATCAATGAAAGTGAGGGGTAAGGGGTATGGTATGTATAATCTTTTTTTTCTGCTTTTGTTTTATTTCTTTTTCTATTGTCTTTTTATTTCTTTTTCTGAATTGATGCAAATGTTCTAAAAAATGATCATGATGATGAATATGCAACTATTTGATGATATTGTGAATTACTGATTATGTAGAACGGAATGATCATATGTTAAGAATGTTTTTATTCATTTGTTGTTAATTTTTTTATTAATAAATAAAAAATAAAATAAAAATAAAAATAAATAAAATTTTTTTAAAAAGATGTAATGGAGAGGCTGGAGGGAACTGCCTGAAAAAGTAGAGCTGTGTTCCAGTAGCCATGTTTATTGAAGATGATTGTATAATGATATAGCTTTTACAGTGATGCTCCTTTTTTTTTTTTAATTTTTTTATTAATCAAAAAAAAGAAAAGAAATTAACACAACATTTAGAAATCATTCCATTCTACACATGCACTCAGTAATTCTTAGTATTATCACATAGATGTATGATCATCATTTCTTAGTACATTTGCATCGATTTAGGAAAAGAACTAGCAAAACAGCAGAAAAAGATATAGAATGTTAATACAGAGAAGAGAATTAAAATAATAATACTAATAAAAATATATATCTATATATAAAAAGGAAAAAGAAAAAAACAAAAACAAAAGATACAAACACACAAACAAAAAACCATATTTCAGGTGCAGCTTCATTCAGTGTTCCAACCTAGTTACATTACACTTAGATATTACTGTGCTGTCCATTTTTGAGTTTTTGTATCTAGTCCTGTTGCACAGTCTGTATCCCTTCAGCTCCAATTACCCATTATCTTACCCTGTTTCTAACTCCTGCTGGTCTCTGTTACCAATGATATATTCCAAGCTGATTCTCGAATGTCGGTTCACATCAGTGGGACCATACAGTATTTGTCCTTTAGTTTTGGGCTAGTCTCACTCAGCATAATATTCTCTAGGTCCATCCATGTTATTACATGCTTCATAGGTTTAGTCTGTCTTAAAGCTGCATAATATTCCATCGTATGTATATACCACAGTTTGTTTAGCCACTCGTCTGTTGATGGACATTTTGGCTGTTTCCATCTCTTTGCAATTGTAGATAATGCTGCTATAAACATTGGTGTGCAAATGTCCGTCTGTGTCTTTGCCCTTAAGTTCTTTGAGTAGATACCTAGCAGTGGTATTGCTGGGTCGTAATCCATTCTGCCATTCTATGTCTTTTGATTGGGAAAATTCAGTCCATTAACATTTAGTGTTATTACTGTTTGGATAATATTTTCCTCTACCATTTTGGCTTTTGTATTATATATATCATATCTGATTTTCCTTCTTTCTACACTTTACTCCATACCTCTCTCTTCTGTCTTTTCGTATCTGACTCTAGTGCTCCCTTTAGTATTTCTTGCAGAGCTGGTCTCTTGGTCACAAATTCTCTCAGTGACTTTTTGTCTATAAATGTTTTAATTTCTCCTTCATTTTTGAAGGACAATTTTGCTGGATATAGAAGTCTTGGTTGGCAGTTTTTCTCTTTTAGTAATTTAAATATATCATCCCACTGTCTTCTAGCTTCCATGGTTTCTGCTGAGAAATCTACACATAGTCTTATTGGGTTTCCCTTGTATGTGACAGATGGTTTTTCTCTTGCTGCTTTCAAGATCCTCTCTTTCTCTTTGACCTCTGACATTCTAACTAGTAAATGTCTTGGAGAACGCCTATTTGGGTCTATTCTCTTTGGGGTGCGCTGCACTTCTTGGATCTGTAAATTTAGGTCTTTCATAAGAGTTGGGAAATTTTCAGTGATAATTTCTTCCATTAGTTTTTCTCCTCCTTTTCCCTTCTCTTCTCCTTCTGGGACACCCACAACACGTATATTTGTGCGCTTCATATTGTCATTCAGTTCCCTGATCCCCTGCTCAAGTTTTTCCATTGTTTTCCCTATAGTTTCTGTTTCTTTTTGGAATTCAGATGTTCCATCCTCCAGTTCACTAATTGTAGCTTCTGTCTCTTTAGATCTACCATTGTAGGTATCCATTGTTTTTTCCATTTTTTCTTCTTTGTCCTTCACTCCCATAAGTTCTGTGATTTGTTTTTTCAGATTTTCTATTTCTTCTTTTTGTTCAGCCCATGTCTTCTTCATGTCCTCCCTCAATTTATTGATTTGGTTTTTGAAGAGTTTTTCCATTTCTGTTCGTATATTCAGCATTAGTTGTCTCAGCTCCTGTATCTCATTTGAACTATTGGTTTGTTCCTTTGACTGGGCCATATCTTCAATTTTCTGAGCGTCATCCATTATTTTCTGCTGGTGTCTGGGCATTTGATCAGATTTCCCTGGGTGTGGGACCCGGCTGGTTGAAAGCGTGATGCTCCTTTTATCTACCTTATCAACAGATGAGTAAAACATATGGAATAAAAATAAATAATAGGGGGACAAATGTTAAAATAAACTTAGATTGAAATGCTAGTGATAAATGAAAGGGAGGGGTAAGGGGTATCGTATGTTTGAATTTTTTTCTGTTGTCTTTTTATTTTTCTGAATTGATGCAAATGTTCTAAGAAATGATCATGATTATGAATATGCAACTACATGATGATATTGTAAATTACTGATTATATATGTAGAATGGAATGATGATATGTTGAGAACGTGTTACTTGTCTTTTTTTAATTTAAAAATTAATGAAAAAAATTTTTAAAAATTAAATAAAGAATGACTAATGACAAAAAGAAAAAATAACCAAAAAAAAATAAAAACTGCTTGCTTCTTTTAAAGGATTCTGGCAAACTAATCAAGACCCACCTGGAAAAATGGAGTCACACCTCCCTGTATTCAAAAGTTACCACCCGCAATTGGTGGATCACATCTTCATGGGAACAATAAAAAAAGCTCCAGCCAGCAATATTGAATGATAAAAGGACATGGTTTTTCTGGGGTCAACCACAGTTTCAAACCAGCACATATATCCTCTTACATTTTTGAAAATTTAAAAAACTTTATCTTCATTTTGCCAAAATGAATTGAAAATGAAGATCATATATTTTCTAAATTGTCGATTTCAATGTCATGAGATTGTATGGTCATGAAACTCCATTTAAAAACTGCATTTCTATAAGAAAACTGAGCTGATTCGAGCCAATATTGTCTAAATTATCACAGGGAAGGTGCATGACTGGTGCCGGTCTAGAGGATGGAAAATTCCCTGTCCTCAGGAGAGTCCTTGGTCACTGTCCCAGGAGACCTGGTGACCCAGGGTCAGAGTGGCCCCCATGCAAGGACACAGGTCACAAGTTAACTTTCCCACCAGCCAGCTTTACGGTTGGAGCATAAACATTTTCAGGGCTGAAAACCCCAAATCCCAGATTGTCCGGGAAGCCACTGTCTGAGAGTGTGAGGCACCCCCTGTGCTGGGCCGGCCGAGCGGGGGAACACTTTGGTCAGGCCTGCGCGGGAGGAGGGAGCCCGACGCGCCCGTCCTGGGGTCCCCTCTCTGGAGGGAGATGGGGCGGGGCGCGTGGATCGGTTCCATCCCGGCGCAGGGGTGGGACGTGGTGGGGGGGGGCGTCCGCGCTGCGTGTCCACCCTGGGAGCCCCCGGCCACGCGGGCCAGCAGCTGGGGGTGGGGGTGGGGGCGGGGCTGCCGCGCGGGCTCCTCTGCCGGGGTCACGGCGGTCCCCTGGCCGAACATGGCCTCTCCCTGCGGGGCCCCACGTCACCCACCCTGGGGCGAATGGCCCAGTCCCCGCCGGGTCCCAGCCCAGACAGAGATGGTTAAATTGCATAGAAAAGAAAGACCAAATAAAATTAAAGAAACCCATTTCAAATACAAAGAAACAAATGGATTAAAAAGCAAAATATGGAAAACTACAAACCATGGCAACAATAAGCCAAAGAAGTAACAGAGAGCTACCGGGTTCGCATCAGAAGAGGTAGATTTTAGAACAAAGGCTAATACCAGAAATAAAGGGGGTCTTTGCCTAATGATGAAAAGATCAGCAAATATTTAAGAAGGCATAACTCTTTGTTTATCCAAATGTTTATTCAACTACTAACAGAGCTTCGAACTATTTGAAGGAAACATTAATAATTCTGCCCAGAGAAAAAGCAAAGGCACTTTTATATTCAGAGAATAAAACAATCATTTTCAAATAGTTGATAGAAACTAGGAAATAGAAATCTTGGATAAGAACATTAAACAACTTAACCAAACTGACGTTTATATAGAGAATTTTCTACCCAACAAAAGAATCCACATTCATTTCAGGAAAGCATGGAGTACTTCCAAAGATAGCCCATGGTCTGGAGCAAAAACAAATCTGAAAAGATTCAAGAGATAAAATATGTACAGGTTTACCTTGTTTTATTGTGCTTCACACATAATGTATTTTTTAAAATTGAAAATTTGTGGCAACCCTGTTATCAAGAGGCTAGCAATTTCCAAATAGAGTTGAGAGGCTATTCTGGAGGTTACTCGGATGCAAACTTCAGCCAGATATTGTGAATTGCCACAGTTTGCTAATGTATTAGTCAGGGTTTCTTAGAGAAACAGAACCAACAGGAGAGATCTGTAAAAATGAGATTCATAAAAGGGTCTCACCAACTATGGGAATAGAAGAGTCCAAAATCCATTAGGCTGGTGGCTCTGATGAAGGGTCTGGATGAACTCCACAGGAGAGGCTTTCTGGCTGAAGAAAAAATGAAAACTCTCTCTTCTCTCTTATTTTAGTTCGCTAAAGCTGCCAGAATGTAATACACCAGAAATGGAATGGCTTTTAAAAAGGGAATTTATTAATTTGCAAGTTGACAGTTCTAACGCTGTAATGATGTTCTAATTAAGGTGCCAAGAGGAGATCATCTTTTCTCAAGAAAGGCTGATGCCATCCTGAATACCTGCCAGCTGGGAAGTCACGTGGAAACGTCTGCTAGCTTTCTCTATGGGTTTCCTGTTTCATGAGACTGCCCCTGGGGCGTTTTCCTTCTTTATCGCCAAAAGTCTCTGGCTGCAGGGGCTCTGTAGGCTCTGAAGCTTTTTCCATAATGGTTCCTTCTTCAAGGGCTCTAATAAGCAACCCCACCTTGAATTGGTGGAGACACATCTCCATGGAAACCACCTAATCAAAAGGTCCTGGACAAGTTGACTCCAGAACCACCCATCACACCAAGCACCGACCAACAATATTCCTGAAAACCATGAAGAATACCCAGGGCCCTATCTGAGGCTCTATAAAAGTTTCACTCACTACCTTTAGTTTTTCAGAAACCTAAAAACCTCCAGGTGGTTCCTATGCCAGATAAGCCCTGAAGCCCAGAGGCACCAGTCTCCAAGAACACCAACTAACTGCATCCTGCTAACCCATAGTGTTGAACCCCTTTTCAACACGAAGAAGTTAGAACAGTCATTGCCCAAATATCCCTGAAAATTGGGGGATGGATCAAATGAGAGGGAGGAGTTGTAACGGAGAAGATAGGATTTAACAAATGATTGTGACCACTGAATCATATTGATATTCTCGTTAGTCTCTAGTGTATTAGAACAGCTAGAAGGAAGCCCCTGAAATTGTGGACCTGTAACCCATACGATGCTTTGAAATGTTCTCTATACTATTTGTTAAACTGTACTTTGAAATTTATCACTTTTTCCGCATGTTTCATTTCACCATAAAAAATGTTAAAAAACAAAAACATATCTGCCTATGTTTTTGGATAGGAATTTCTTTTCCACGAGTGGGCACAAGTTCAAATTTACTGCATAATCCCAAACTGTTCTTCAAAATGATACCACCAAACTAGACACCCGCCACTCCGCCTGTTCCAACATCCCCACGGGGTGCGCGGTCCACCCGCCCGTGTCCCCCCCCCCCCCCCCGTGCCCCGCCCCGTGATCCCCCGTACGTGGCTCCGCTCCCCACCTCCGCTCCTTGCCCACGCGCGCTGGACGAGGCCGAGGCCAGGGCGCGGGCGCGGGGGCGGGGCACGGGGCAGACAGGGGCGGGGACACGGGGCGGGGCCGGGGAACATGGGCGGGGCTCCCTCCCGCTGGCTCAGGTGCTGCTCCGCAACACCCGCGCGCGCCGCGTCCTCTTAGCCATCCCGAACAAGGACCAGGGCAGAGACAGGGAGGGGACAAGGACGCTAAGGGCTGGGGAGGGTCACCGACGTCGTCCTTGAGGAACAGACCGAGGGGGTCGGGGACCCGGCCGGGAGGAGCGCGGGGCGGGGGCGCAAGGGCTGCAGGTGGGGGAGGGGGAGGGGGACGACCCGGGGTGGGAAAGGGGCGCGGAGGCCACCAGCGCCCCCGGGAGCCTGAGCGCGGCCGCGGCCTCTGGGCGTCGGGCTGGGGGCGAGCACGCTGGGGGACCAGCGACGGGCTTGGTGCACAGCTACTGCGCCGCGGGGGACCCAGGGATCCCGGGGGCCGGGCTCTCAGGACCTGCACCGGCCCCTGGGATTCCACCTATCCATGGCTCTGCGGGTGGACTAGGGTGGCCGTGGGCCTAAAGGGGGTCACCCATGAGACGCACCTGGAACCGCACCGGCGCCTGGAACGACCTGTGCTGCGGCCTCCCGCACTCCCCCCGCCCCCACTGGGTTCCTCGCCGCCCGGGGACACATCATCTCCAGCGAAGGGCCTGCGGGACCCCCACCCTCACCCCAAGCCTAGAGACAAGGCCCCAGCACTACCACCCTCAGGGAACACCTGCCCCTGGAGCCTGGAGAGGCTCCACCCAAAGAGGTGATGGCTGCGCCCCTCTCCTGCCCTCAGGGAACTGCAGGCACGGGACCGCACAAGCCAGGCGGCACCTGCCTCTCAGCCATGGGGCGGGGTGGGGGGGCCAGGAGGCGCCCCTGTTCCTGTGGAGAAGCTGCCAGCCCCTGCGGTGTGAGGAAGGGCCTGCATTTGTACAAGAGAAGTGAGAACAGGTACCCTCCTGAAGGCCTTACTTTCACTGTTGTAGCAGCATAATAACCCAAAAGCGAAGAAAAATAATACTTCAAACCAGAGGTGAGAAAAGTGTAGTATGTATGAAACAAAAAAGAATACCTCAACTTCAAGGTAAATTAAGGATTATAATCAATACAGTAATAAGATCAGCACACTCCTTAATTTCTTTCTCCTTCATAAAGCTTACCCAGAGAAAACTGTTGGCAGGAATATTCAAGTAACAAGAGAAATCAAGTTGGAAGTATTTTGGCAGAACTATGGAAGGTAAACGTAACTAAATATCAGGGGCAGGCAGCATCCCAGCGCCGGCCGGCAGGGACCCAAGGGGACACTCGCAGTGGACGCTTCCCCTCGAGGGCCGTCCGCAGTGCCCAGGGAGGAAGGAGTGAAGAGCCTCAGAGGGTCCCCTGGGAGCCAGGAGGGCCTCCGCGGGCAAAGCGGGGTCCCCAGGAGCTGTTGATGGCGCGCTTGAACCCCCCTCCTCTGCTACCATTCATCAACTATTTTTTTGTTTGTTTGGCACCGGCAGGCATCGGGAATGAACCCGGGTCTCCGGCGTGGCAGGCAGGAACTCCGCCCCTGAGCCACCGTGGCCCGCCCTCATCAACTATTTCTATCTTCCTTTTTCCGAGTGCCTAGTCTCCTTCCCATTGTCTCCAGACGGGGACTGTCTTTGATCTGAATTCTCAGTTATCTCTTCCCTTATCTTGTCTCCTTATCTTAAGATACATCTCCACCTACAGGATGCATGGAGGATGGGATTTTTGGAGGTGGAAATAAAGTGAATTCAGGGCTGCGGCCTGAGGCATACACACCTCTGTCCTTACACCCTTCCGGGATTCACTAAGGGCTAAAGGATTTGTGCCCTCAGCCCTCGTGGGAGGAAAATCCACCTAACAAAGGAACCACCCCCTACGAGAGCACAACCTCCCTCTTCCTGGGAGTTGATTTGATTCAGGAAGGGATAAAGAAGTTCAGGGAAAAGGAAGGAGGAGGGACAGTAGAAAAAGCAGGAGGGTTCTAAGAAAGAGATGTCTTTAATTCTTGTACTTTCCCCTCTATTTTTCATCTTTTCCTCTGACCATCCAAATCACTTTTAGTTCTTTTTCCTTAAATTATAGTCATCCCTTTTGCTTAGGATGAGGAAGAGGTCTAAGAACCAAGGAAGGAGGTTCATTTATCCAAAGCCAAAGAGCCAACTTCAGGCAACTCCAAGACTGGATTTTTACACACCCATTCCTAATCTGACAGAGAGGCATTATTAGCCCTTTATGAGAAAGACCTGCAAGCAAAATTCCCAGCTTCCCATATTTTCTAACCATCAAAGCCAATCTTGATAGGATTTTAGAGCCCGTAGTAGCCAGACTTCTTCAACAGAAAAATACTAACTTTGGAGAGTGTAGTTTGTCTGGCAAGTATTCCAAGAGAGCTGAGAACTAGACCAGAGACTTTTCCCCCCAATTTTATTGAGATTTATCCACACACCACCCAAACCATCTGAAGTATACAATCACTGACTCAGAATATTATCACATAGTAGTGCATACATCCCCAAGATCGATTTTAGAACATTTTCATTATTTCAGAACAAAAATAAGAATAAAAAATAAAATCCAAATTTTCCCATCCCCCCTATTGTTGACCCATAGTATTGGTGTAATAAATTTGTTACTGTTGATGAAAGAATATTAAAATATTACTGTGAACTGTAGACCTTAGTTTGCTATAGCTACGTTTTTCGCCCATACACCCCTCTATTTTTTTTTTAACATTTGTAGTGGTTCATGCAAGAACTTATTCAGATACATGACTTAAAACAATCACTTTCAATCAAGTTCACCTACAATATGTTACCATTACTTATATTCCCAATAAGGAGCCACTATCTCCTCTATCCATTCCCAAACATTTAAGTTCAACCTCATTAAGGATTCTGCACACATTAGGTAACTTTTCCCCCTTCTATAGTATCTGTCTATCTCTAGGTCCCCTATATTCTACACTTTAGACTCAGAGTTTACATGTTCTAATTAGTTCATATTGGTGAAATCATATAATAGCTGACCTTTTGTGTCTGGTTTATTTCACTCAACATTACATCCTCAAGTTCCATCCATGATGTCCCATGCTTCATGACTTCATCCCTTCTCACCACTGCAGAATATTCCATCGTATGTATATACCACCTTTTGTTTATCCACTTATCTATTGATGGGTCTTTGGATTGTTTCTGTCTTTTGGGAACTGCAAATAATGCCACTATTAAGATTGGTTGGCAAATGTCTGTTTGTGTCCCTGCTTTCAGATTTTCTGGGTATATACCAAGTAGCAGAATTGCCAGGTCACAGGGCAACTCACTGTTTAGTTTTCTGAGGAACCACCAAACTGTCTTCCACCACAGTGGCTGTCCCATTTTACATTCCCACCAGCACTGATTAAGTGTCCCTATTTCTCACATTCTCTCCAACATTTGTAGTTTCCTGGTTGCTTAATAGCAGCCACTCTTATAGGTCTGAGATATCTCATTGTGGTTTTGATTTGCATTTCCTTAATAGCTAATTAAGAAGAGCATCTTTTTTTGTGTGCTTTTTGGTCTTTTGTGTTTCTTCTTTGGAAAAATGTCTATACATATGTTTTGCCCATTTTATAATTGGGTTGTTTGACTTATATTGTTGAGTTTTGGGATTTCTTTTATATATACTAAATATCAAATCCTTATCAGATATATGGTCACCAAATATTGTCTCCCATTGAGTAGGCTGCCTCTTCACCTTTTTGACAGTCTTTTGAAGCACAGAAGCGATCACTCTTGAGAAGTGACGGGAGACTTTTTTATAATTTGGGGTCTTTTACCTGACTGTTGAGAAGCTATACAACATTCAGTTGGTCTGCTCAATTCAGAAACTGCCAGACTCATCCCATCCTCATCACCAGATTTTGGGGAAAATATAATTAAAAACAAATCTCCTGCCAACTCTGAAAGTCTGTCTACAAAACTAGAAGAGAAAGAAGCCAGTTTTATATCAATTGGAATGTGAATAACCATTAAATTAGAATATAATGTATCACAGGCAACTCCCTAAAGAGAGTGCAAAGACAGGCAGATATACTGCATACTTGGTCTCAAGATGAACAATAACTAGTCCTCGATCAAATAAGAGGACTTGACATCTTATCATTTGTCACATAGAGTTCATCCTAAATTCACCTGACAACTGTGGTGGCCATCCTTGTGAGCTAATCGCTTTTTTCCAAAAGTAAGATAAACTTCTATCTTTATGACAGGAGGTGGTTTTGCAATTTGGAGCCTGGTTGCTGCCTGTTCGGTTTCCTACCCTCCACAGAAACTGGGAGAGGGGGCGCTATCATGGCTAATGAATGGGATGGCCTTCAGGTCTTTGCCAAAGGCATTCTTGAGTTGTAAAGGTGCGAAGAGACTTATTTACCTTTTCAAAAGATTTATATACATTTCAAAGGGTCAGAGAAAGAGTAAATGCCGTTTACTCTTTCTCTGAGAGATCAGATGGGGAGAATAGTTCTTTTCCCTTATAGCACCAGGGAAATTTTTTTCTGATATGTATCTACCTTACAATGGACCATGTGTGCACTTGGAGTTGAGATTTATAATGGTTGTGAAATTGAGAACTGCTTAAATTACTGAAAGTTATGAATAATAATTCTGTGGTTATTCAAGATAAAGGTAGAAATAGTTCTGGGAGAACATGGCTGTGGCATGAAAAAAAAAAAGGTTAAGTGTGAGAGCCAAGTTTGAGCAGGGGATGCTAAAGAGTGAGAAATGGGAAAACGAAGATCAGCACCTGAATGTGCTGGAACCTTGGTCACAGGAGTTTTATCTCCATGTGTGGATTCTTTCTGTTCTTGAAAACACTGAGGAATCACAGTTTGGAGGGAGAATTAAAACATTAGAAATGCCAGAATAGAGAGGGGCTGCAGTAGTGGCATGTTTATTCCCTGCTCTAACAAATGTTCAGGCAGCACCTACTGGGTTCCAGATTCTACCCTAGGTACAAGTCAAGAAACATGAGCGACAAAGACCTCTGCACTCATGGAGCTTATGCTCTTAAAAAAAGACAGGGTAGGACACGTGTAAAAAAAAAAAATGCCAAATTACATAGTATGTTAGAATGTTGTAGACAAAATGCAGGGGAGATTAGGTGGGGAATGAGCCACGAGTGGGATGCAAGGTTTTATTACCCAGCACAGCAAGGACAGCCTACTCAAAAGGGCCACTAGGGATGGAGCCTGGTGGGGTTTCTGGAATATGCTCAAGGCAAAAGGAAGAGGGAGCTAGGTGGTTTCAGTAGCCTGTGGGTCTGTAACCCAGCTTCCTCGCAGGGTCCCTCTGCAGTCAGAGGTCTGGGACACAAACCCATCTGCTCCAGTTGGAGAACTTCAAGATTTCTGTGAAAACTCCATGCTTCCACCCTGGGAACCCACGAGTCTCCAACCCAGTGTACCGGACCCTTCAACAAAGCAGCCTGACTTTTCCTAGAACACTGGCTGTGAGTGTGATGCCTGCACCAGCAGAATCAGCATCACCTAGAAATTCACTGGAAGTGAAATTCTGAGTCCAGAACCCAGACCTAGAATCAGACATTCTAGGTTGAAGGCCAAGAACCTGCATTGTCAGAAGGCTTTCCAGGTGATTTTGATGTCCATACAAATTTTTTTTTCTTGAATGTTGATCTTGTAACCTGCCACTTTGCTGTACTCGTTGATTAGCTCTAGTAGTTTTGCTGTGGATTTTTCAGGGTTTTTGACATATAGTATCATATCATCTGCAAACAGTGATGCTTTTATTTCTTCCTTTCCAATTTTGATGCCTTGTATTTCTTTTTCTTGTCTAATTGCTCTGGCTAGAACTTCCAACACAATGTTGAATAACAGTGGTGATAGTGGACATCCTTGTCTTGTTCCTGATCTTAGGGGGAAAGTTTTCAGTTTTTCCCCATTGAGGATGATATTAGCTGTGGGTCTTTCATATATTCCCTTTATCATTTTAAGGAAATTCCCTTGTATTCCTATCCTTTGAAGTGTTTTCGACAGGAAAGGATGTTGAATTTTGTCAAATGCCTTCTCTGCATCAATTGAGATGATCATGTGATTTTTCTGCTTTGATTTGTTGATATAGTGTATTACATTAATTGATTTTCTTATGTTGAACCATCCTTGCATACCTGGGATGAATCCTACTTGGTCATGATGTATATTCTTTTAATGTGTTGCTGGATTCGATTTGCTAGAATTTTGTTGAGGATTTTTGCATCTATATTAATGTGATATTGGTCTGTAGTTTTCTTTTTTTGTAATATCTTTGCTGGTTTTGGTATGAGGGTGATGTTGGCTTCATAGAGTGAATTAGGTAGCTTTCCCTCCACTTCAATTTTTTTGAAGAGTTTGAGCAGGATTGGTACTAATTCTTTCTGGAATGTTTGGTAGAATTCACATGTGAAGCCGTCTGGTCCTGGACTTTTCTTTTTGGGAAGCTTTTTAATGACTGATTCAATTTCTTTACTTGTGATTGGTTTGTTGAAGTCATCTATTGCATCTTGAGTCAAAGTTGGTTTTTCATGCCTTTCTAGGAAGTTGTCCATTTCATCTACATTGTTGTATTTATTAGCATAAAGTTGTTCATAGTATCCTGTTATTACCTCTTTTATTTCTGTGGGGCCAGTGGTTATGTCTTCTTTTCCATTTCTGATCTTATTTATTTGCATCCTCTCTCTTCTTCTTTTTGTCAGTCTTGCTAAGGGCCCATCAATCTTATTGATTTTCTCATAGAACCAACTTTTGGTCTTATTGATTTTCTCAATTGTTTTCATGTTCTCAATTTCATTTATTTCTTCTCTAATCTTTGTTATTTCTTTCCTTTTGCTTGCTTTGGGGTTAGTTTGCTGTTCTTTCTCCAGTTCTTCCAAGTGGACAGTTAATTCTACTTGTATTTTTGTGCTTTCTTCTTTTTTGATAAAGGCATTTAGGGCAATAAATTTCCCTTTTAGCACTGCCTTTGCTGTTTCCTATAAGTTCTGATATGTTGTGTTTTCATTTTTATTTGCCTTGAGATATTTACTGATTTCGCTTGTAATTTCTTCCTTGACCCACTGGTTGTTTAAGAGTGTGTTGTTGAGCCTCCACATATTTGTGAATTTTCTGGCGCTTTGCCTATTATTGATTTCCAACTTCATTCCTTTATGATCTGAGAAAGTGTTTTGTATGATTTCAATCTTTTTAAATTTGTTGAGACTGGCTTTGTGACCCAGCATATGGTCTATCTTTGAGAATGATCCATGAGCACTTGAGAAAAAGATGTATCCTGCTGTTGTGGGGTGTAGTGTCCTATAAATGTCTGTTAAGCCTAGCTCATTTATTGTAATATTCAAATTCTCAGTTTCTTTATTGATCCTCTGTCTAGATATTCTGTCCATTGATGAGAGTGGGGAATTGAAGTCTCCAGCTATTATGGTAGATGTGTCTATTTCTCTTTTCAGTGTTTGCTGCATGTATTTTGGAACATTCTGGCTTGGTGCATAAATATTTATGATTGTCATGTCTTCTTGTTGAATTGTTCCTTTTATTAGTAGATAGTATCCTTCTTTGTCTCTTTTAACTGTCTTACATTTGAAGTCTAATTTGTTGGATATTAGTATAGCTACTCCTGCTCTTTTCTGGTTGTTATTTGCGTGAAATATCTTTTCCTAACCTTTCACTTTCAACCTATGTTTATCTTTGGGTCTAAAATGTGTTTCCTGTAGACAGCATATAGAAGGATCCTGTTTTTTAATCCATTCTGCCAGTCTGTCTTTTGATTGGGGAGTTAAATCCATTAACATTAGTGTTATTACTGTATGGGTAGTACTTTCCTCTACCATTTTGCCTTTTGCATTTTATGTGTCATATCTAATTTTCCTTCTTTCTACACTCTTTTCCACACCTCTTTCTTCTGTCTTTTTGTATCTGTCTCTAGTGCCCCCTTTAGTATTTCTTGCAGAGCTGGTCTCTTGGTCACAAATTCTCTCAGTGATTTTTTGTCTGAAAATATTTTAATTTCTCCCTCATTTTTGAAGGACAATTTTGCTGGGTATAGAATTCTTGGTTGGCAGTTTTTCTCTTTTAGTAATTTAAATATATACTCCCACTGTCTTCTCGCCTCCATGGTTTCTGCTGAGAAATCTACACATAGTCTTATTGGGTTTCCCTTGTATGTGATGGATTGCTTTTCTCTTGCTGCTTTCAAGATCCTCTCTTTTTCCTTGACTTCTGACATTCTGACTAGTAAGTGCCTTGGGGAACATCTGTTTGGATCTATTCTCTTTGGGGTATGCTGTACTTCTTGGGTCTGTAATTTTAGGTCTTTCATAAGAGTTTGAAAATTTTCAGTGATAATTTCTTCCATTGTTTTTTCTCCTCCTTTTCCCTTCTGTTCTCCTTCTGGGACACCCACAACACGTATATTTGTGCACATCATATTATCATTCAGTTCCCTGAGTCCCTGCTCATATTTTTCCATTTTTTTCCCTAAGGTTTCTGTTTCTTGTCGGATTTCAGATGTTCCATCCTCCAGTTCACTAATCCTAACTTCTGTCTCTTGAAATCTACCATTGTAGGTTTCCATTGTTTTTTTTTTCATCTCTTTTACTGTACCTTTCATTCCCATAAGTTCTGTGATTTGTTTTTTCAGATTTTCCATTTCTTCCTTTTGTTCATTCCTTGCCTTCTTCATATCCTCCCTCAATTCATTGATTTGGTTTTTGATGAGGTTTTCCATGTCTGTTTGTATATTCTGAATTAATTGTTTCAGCTCCTGTATCTCATTTGAACTATTGGTTTGTTCCTTTGACTGGGCCATATCTTCAATTTTCCTGGTGTGATTTGTTAATTTTTTCTGGCATCTAGACATTTAATTACCTTAATTAGTTTATTCTGGAGATTGCTTTCACTTCTCTTACCTAGAGTTTTCTTGCTAGATGAGTTTGTTTTCTATCTGTTCTTTGACCTTCAGTTCAACTTTTTCTGGACCTCTAGCTTAGGTTTTGTTTAACAAAGGATAATTAGGAAAATTTTTTCAGTTCTTGTTTTCTTGTTTCTTGCCCTGCTTGTATGGTGCCTTTTCCCTCCCCACCCTTAGGAGGGTCTACGTAGGTATTATAGACTCCAGCCGGGTTTTCCCGACTAAACTGGCCTCCCATCAGGGAGAAGGAGTCACCTGCATCAGTTTTCCCTGAGGGTGAGACCCAGCACATTAAAAGACTTTCCTGTGAAGTCTCTGGGCTCTGTTTTTCTTATCCTGCTCAGTATGTGGTGCTTGTCTGCCTGTGGGTCGCACCAGCAAAAGATGTTATGGCACATTTAACTTTGGCAGACTCTCCCTGCTGGGGGCATGGTGGAGACAGAGGAGAGGTTGTAGGCTGGTTTTAATGGCTTCAAATTGCCAAGCCCTTGGGTCTGAATTCTTTGAGGGAGGGATTCCACCTGAGTTGCGCTTCACCCCTCCCCTGGGGAAGGCACAGTTGGGAGACAGCCCTGAAAGCAGCCCATTTCTGCATATGCCTGGGGCAGTTGCAGCCCAAGAAGTCCTGCCGCTGAATCCAGAGGCTGCCAAGTCTCCATAGAAACACAGCCACTAAAACCTCCGTTTCCTCCCCCTTCCTCTTTTTCCATGAGCCCAATGAGCGACCTCTGCCTTGACCAGTTTAAAGTCTCTTTCCTTTCCCTCTGGGAAGCTGCCTGTGGGAGAGGGGCACCAGGTGCCGGCCACCGCAGCTTGGAGAACTCGCGGTTCTGGGGAAGCTCACAGCTAGTCCAGCTGGTCCAGACTGGGGTACACTGTGTGTCTGGTCACTGATGTGGCTCTGGCAGCTGTTCTGTACTGTTTCTGGTTATATAGTAGTTGTTCTGGAGGATGAACTAAAACACGCACATTGTTAAGTCGCCATCTTGGCCCCTCCTCGATAAAGCTTTTTTCTGTTTTTTCTTAATACTAAAAAACGTCCTACCTTTTACACCAATATGCAGTTTGATTTTCTCACTCTACACTACATGGTGGACAACCTTAAATCTACCTCTTCACTGTACACCTGATGCCTTCTTATCATACACTGTATAAATTCAAAGCTACCTTCTTTTAAAGGCTGCATTCCATCCCATCGTGTGTGTGCACCATGGCTGGCCAGTGAAGTGAGGAAGCTTGCTCAGGGTTTCAGATTGTCCTTTAGTCTGTGCAGGGCTCTGCACAAGGCCATAGAAAACCCGGTCCTGTGCCCAATTCTGCCTTCAACCCACCTCAAATAGTGGAGAGAACATCAAAGATAAAGGTGCCTTAACAATAAGGCTTGATATCACACAAACCAGAACCATGTAAAGCAGGTAGTTCCTGGGTTGGGTTACTTGCAGGCTGGATAAATCCATTGTGACTATTAAGTGAAACTAACACTGTCCTTGATGAAAAGAATTCTTGTCAAGTTGTCAGCAGAAGCCCACTCATGTCCACAGGGCCAAAGACTGGCCATGTCCAAAGCTAAACCAATCAGAGGCTCTCTAGTGGGGTCAATCTATTCAGAATTTCCTCCAAGAATTAGAGAAAACAGAGGTCTGCTTTTCCTGGGCATTTTGGGGTTACTGATACACATTCAGGAGCTGGACCAGCTGGTAGAGCTGAGATGCCTTCTACCTTAAGGAAAAGCAGTGACAAAACTCTAATAAAGTCCATGGACAGGTGAGAAAATGCAACATAGCTTCACAGAGTTTCTCACATACTTAGCAGGGTCCCTGTGTGGATATTTAGATGAATGAGATTCAGCTTCTGGCTCATGACTCCCTTTTACCGGCTTCTCTCAGCACTTCTTTTTGGTGAGAATCCTGTTATGCTGTACATGGAGGTAACATCTTCACCACACTCCTAAGCCTTTCTCCAGTGTCAACTTTATGGTGCCAAATGAGGTTATGCTTCAGGACAAAGGCTTTCCCACATCTGCTGCACTTATTATGTCATTCATCAGTATGAAATAATCAACATGTAATAAGGTTGGGGTTGTCACTGAAGACTTTAGTTCATATTACACTCATAAAGCTTTTCTGGGTTGTGCAGTTTCAGGTGCTGACTCAGAGCTCATGTTTTTATATTTGTGGCACTTATAAGGCCTTTCTCTTGGATGAAATTTTGGGTGCCAAATGACGTCATAACTTGTGCTGAGGGTTTTCCCATACTTGTTATGTATGTAAGGCTTTGCATGAGAATAAACTTTGCAACGTTTAATGAGACTGGATCTCTGGGTAAATAATTTCCCACATTTGCTGTACACACTCATAAGGCCCTTCTCCAGTGTGAAAACTCTGGTTTTGTGGCTAAAGGCTTTCCCATATTCACTGTACTTCTGAAAGGCTACCAAACTTACTGATGCTTCCCCCTGCTGTAAATGACATGATGCTGGCAAAAAGCTTGCACTACCTACGAAATCTTTTCCACCCTCTCTGCATATGAAAAGCAGTCTTTTATAAATGAGGTCATGTCCTATTTTCCTTTTTATATTCTTCTCTCCGATTTGTTGCATCTGTTGCTGGTGAAGGTTTGCACTGAATCAGAACATTTTCCCACATGCCACAAATATGTATGAATTCTGCCTGGGATATGTCGCCTGGTATTCAGCCAGGCATGAAATGTCTTCCATATATGGCACTGGGGTAGGCCTTCTGAGTAGACAGAGATACCTTGGGATTCCTGGTCCATGACACTCATTCTACAAAACATAATGCTTAGAAGGTAACTTTTCACCCACCATTCCACCTCAAAAAATCTGAAAGCAGAAAATGGTGAAATTCAGGTCAATTTTGGTAGAAGGAATGTCTTCCTGGAAGCCATCTCTTTCAAGGGTATTCATTAATGATGATACTGGCCCTATATCTGAGTTTCTGTGGAAGAGCCTGACTCCAAGTTGCTTGTTATGAAGATATAAGAAGTTTACTTTTCCTTTGGATAAAAAAAATATTAGATTGCACATATGCCCACCCCAAAACCAGGTCAGTTTTGGATAATTATGTGTACCAAATGGTGCTGTCAAGTCATCTTACTTGAGGACTACCTATCATTTGTGTTGAGGATATGCATGTAATGGGTTATATCAGCTTGGCTGTATCAAAGGATAACATTTCCTTCTGTCTGTGCAGTCTCTGAAGCTGATTGCCTATGGTGCACAATATATTCTGGTCTAATGCTTACTCAATAATAAAACTTATTTTCTCTTCTAATTTTGTGGGGAGATTTTCTGGTTTAGTAAGTTTTTTTTTTTAATTATATTTGCCCAACACACGACCCTCTCATCAGTCACATTCATTCAAAAACCTAACCCTCTGACCCCATTCCCCCAGACACACATACATCTAGAGCCTAGCAATTTTCACAGCTGATGCCATTTGCCCTGATCTAATCCACCAGCCTGGCTGAAAATCCCTAGGTCCCACCAAGTGTCAAGACAAAGGCCTGTAAGAGCTTAGAGGGGTGTGTGGTCTGAAACTGTTGTGGACCCCAGAAAAGCCATGTCCTATAATCCTCATTCAATGTTGCTGGGTGGGAGCTTTTTGATTTTCCACGGAGTCATGACTCACCCAATTGTGGGTGGAGACTTTTGATTAGATGGTTTCCATGGAGATCTGTCTCTACTCATTCATAGTGGAGTTGCTTACTGGAGCCCTTTAAGAGGGAACCATTTTGGAAAGAGGAACCAGAGCCACCAGAACCAAAAAAGCCCACATAATGAAGCTGTTGAAAAGAAAGCTAGCAGATCTCACCATGTGGCTTTCCAGCTGAGAGAAACCCTGAATATCATTGGCCTTCTTGAACCAAGGAATCTACCTTCCCCTGGATGACTTAGAGTGGACATTTTCATGGCCTTAGAACCGTAAACCAGCAACTTAATAAATTCCCCTTTTAAAAAGCCATTCCATTTCTGGTATATTGCATTCTGGCAACTCACAAACTAGAACAAGGTGTTAAAAGCATCAGCATAGCCTTATTGTACTCTTTCCTCCATTACCACTTTAGGCTCAGCATCTATCTCATACCTACTTCCGCTTGGAAAAACTGCCATAGGCAACACTCTATTCTCCCCACAAATAGGCTCAGCCTCACATAGCAGACATTATTCCTTATTTGTTTCTTCTGAGGTCAACCACCCCGCAAAAAAGGTGCCTGTTCTAGTTTGCTAGTTTTATTTAGTAAGTTGCCAAAAAGCAATATGCCAGAAATGAACAGCTTTTAAAAACGGGAATTTATTACATTGAAAGTTTATAGTCCTAAGGCTGTGGAAATGTCCAAATTAAAGCAAGTCTATAGAAATGTCCCATCTAAGGCATCCAGGGAAAGATATCTCTGTTCAAGAAGGCCAATGATGTTCAGGATTTCCCTCTCAACTGGAAAGGCATGTGGTGAATATGGTAAGTCTGCTAGCTTTCACTCCAGGTTTCCTGTTTCATGACGCTCCCCCAAGAGCGTTTTCCTTCTTCATGCCAAAGGTTGCTAGCTGGTGGACTCCTGTTCTCTCATTATTCTGGCAGCTCTCAGATCTCAAGCCTTTTCCAAAATGCTTCTTTTCAAGGATCCCAGTAAAGCAATCAAGGCCCACACGTTTCCATCTAAAGTTTAATGCCCACAACCAGGTGAGTCACATCTCCATGGAGATAACCTAATTAAGTTTCCAACATACCAAACTGAATAGGGTTTAAAAGAAATGGCTGCTCCCACAAGACTGGATCAGGATTAAAACATAACTTTTCTAGTGTACATGATCCTTTCAAACCAGCACAGTACTCAAGCAACATATCCTGTCTCAAGGCCCACCCTTACCTTTCTTTCTTCCTAATGGCGTTAGCACCGTGTGCTGAAGAGGCACCCGCTAACTGTGACCCACAGCCCCACCTTATTCCCTTCTCCACACGCCACACTGCGGACGTTCGTAACCTGCCGCCCACCCGAGACTTCATAACTAGGAGCCTAGTTGCCCACTCGTCACCTCCGCCATCGGACCGTGCATGTGGAGCACAGCAGCGGACTACCAGGCAGGCCCCGCAGTGCCCCCATCCCGGCCGGGGCGTGACCCCGGCTGACCGCCCCGCGGCCTCGGTCTCCCTCGAGTACCACGCGCCCGCAGCCCAGGCCCACTTCCGGAGGCCAGAAGGAAGAAAGCGGGGCTGGTGCGGAGGCCCGAAGAGCGTGGGTCCGGCGGGCCTCGGGAGGACAGCCTGCCACGAGGGTTTCCCGGCCTGTGCAGCGGCGAGGCCAGGTGGCATCCTCTCCCGCAGCAACCCCCTCCCCATCAAGCGCCACCGCCTGCACCAACCGACCCACCCGGAAAACCAGCGTCCACCGGACGTCGCGGAAGTCCCACCCCCTCCGCGCGGGCGGGAAACTCTATTCTGGGCGGTGATTGGCCCCCGTCGGGCACGCGGGCACAGCCTTCTGGGTAACGCAGTTTTCTAGTCTCCGTTGAGCCAAAAGGAGAGGCAGTTGGGGTCCTCCAGGACCGGGGGCGCAGCACTGGGAAATGATGTGCTAAGGCTCCAAAGACGGGGGAGGGCTTTGCTTCCTCCTAAAGGGGCTACGCCCTGATTTCTGGTGCTACTTTGGGCATAGGACCCCGCCCTCAGAAGGCTGACAGGAGACCCTTTCCTTGACATTCCTGCCATTGCGGACCTGGGCGAGCCCCTTCACCTCTCAGACCGTCAGGGACCAAAACCCACGTGGCTTGCAGGGGCTTTGTGTACTGACGTTAAATGTTGCTCTTATTCAGTGGTTTCTAAACCAGTAGCATCAGAATAACCTGAGAATGTGTTTAAAATGCAAGTATCCAGCAGTACAGAAAAACCTGGCAATTCCTCCCGGAAACTCCCTCCAGTTTGAGAAAGAAATTCTCTTTAAAGCCCATTGAATAGGATGGGAAAAATAACAAGAATGTTCATCTGCCCTGCGGGAGAACCGGGTTAGATTCCTAGCCCATGCACCTCCTCACACACATATCAGTCCCCCACCCTCCAAAAAAGGGCATAGCACAGGGCCAGGCACACAGTTACTAGTAGTTATACAAGAACTTTTTTTTTCTTTTTCTTTTTAATCACACTTTTTATTTCTTAATGGCCGCCACAAGGCTACCACATGCAGGGCTGAAGAAGGGCAGGATACTGAGCCAGCTTTCTGGAGGATCACTGGGGATATCTGTCAAAAAATACAATGACTCTCTGGGCAAGTAATGATTAAAAGGTTTGCACGAAAGCACACCTTTGCAACATTCGGTTCCTCATTTTTAAAAACAGCTCAGGCAGAAAGAATTTCATGAACTACAGGTAGGCTTATTGCCCAAGGGACTAATTCTTACAGGCTAACATAAAACAACACTTGAAAATATCAGAACCAACTACTCTCGGGTAGAATAGGAGTAGAGTTGACATGGTTTCAAGTTTGTGACATAAGATATTTCATTATTCATCTCTGATTCTTGTGAACCAAGTCCTACCCCCACATGCCTTCCCCACTGTCACTCAGGGCAGCCAGACCCAGATGGGGAATGTGTGCTCACAAGAAGGTCCAACCTTTTGATCTGCAGCTCAGGATCACCAGGTCCCATCCTCATTGATACACTACTAGTCCAGGACCTGAATCTGATAATCCCAAAGGGGCATCTAATTCTTAGGAAGATGTAAAAACTGAAATCACTTAGGTCCAAGGATGCATCCCCATGTAGGAGCAGAAATGAGAAAACATATGAAGACAAAACTTTACAAGCACTTCTGCCCGTTTTCCACTATCCAAATCTCATTTTACATGTTCAATTTAAGAGAAGCTGGATGTTCAGAGGGAAAAAACCTGAATTGGAGAGCAACTAGCCAGTTTCTAGTGTAATCCACCAGTTTTGTCATCAGACACCCATATTATTATTCCTCCTACCTATTCAATCCTCTCAGCCCCTCTTTTATACAACAACCCAAACCCCATACAGCCACTACCTCCATGTAAATGTTAGTATTTCTGTTGTTTACCTAAAACCAGGGAGCTATAAACAAAATACTAAGTTATTTGCCACCACTCATTTCCAATATAGCTAGGTTCTGGGACACATGTAAACCACTGAAGAAATAACCTAGATATCTATACACTGCAAAAATGCCTTTCAAGAAAGATTATGAAATAAAGCAAAGAATGAGAAATTTAATGGAAAATTAACCCCCAAATATGAAATTCTAAGGGTTAAATTTTTTAAATTAATTTTAAGAAAAAAATTACAGGAAAGAAACATAAACATTCCCAATATGTGATCATTCCATTCTACATATATAATCAGTAATTCACAATATCATCAAATAGTTGCATATTCATCATCATGATCATTTCTTAGAACATTTGCATCAATTCAGAAAAAGAAATAAAAAGACAACAGAAAAATAAAACGAAAACAGAAAAAAAACATACACACCATACCCCTTACTCCTCCCTTTCATTGATCACTAGCATTTCAAACTAAATTTAACATTTGTTCCCCCCATTATTTATTTTTATTCCATATGTTCTACTCATCTGTTGACAAGGTAGATAAAAGGAGCGTAAGACACAAGGTTTTCACAATCATACAGTCACAGTGTGAAAGCTACACCATTATACAATCATCATCAAGAAATATGGCTACTGGAACACAGCTCTGCATTTTCAGGCAGTTCCCTCCAGCCTCTCCATTTCCTCTTAGGTAATAAGGTAATATCTACTTAATGCATAAGAATAACCTCCAGGATAACCTCTCGAATCTGCTTGGAATCTCTCAGCCATTGACACTTTGCTTCATTTCACTCTTCCCCCTTTTAGTCCAGAAGAGTTTCTCAATCCCTTGATGCTGGGTCTCAGCTCATTCTAGGGTTTTTCTCAATCCCTTGATGCTGAGTCTGAGTTCATTCCCAGATTTCTGTCCCACGTTGCCAGGAAGGTCCACACCACTGGGTGTCATGTCCCACATAGACAGGGGGAGGGTGGTGAGTTTGCTTGTTGTGTTAGCTGGCAAGAGAGACCACATCTGAGCAACAAATGAGGTTCTCTTGGGGTGACTCTTAGGCCTAATTTTAAGTAGGCTTGACCTATCCTTTGTGGGGTTAAGTTTCATATGAACAAACCCCAAGACTGGGGGCTCAGCCTATAGCTTTGGTTGTCCGCACTGCTTGTGAGAATATCAAGAACTCAACTTGAGGAGGTTGAATTTTCACCCGTTCTCACCATTCCCCAAAGGCGACTCTGCAAATACTTTTCTGCTCACTGATCAAATCACTCTGGGATTCATTGGGGCATCACTCTGGACAAAGCAACAAAATCTCATGTCTTACCCAAGGTTCCATGTACTCATGTTGTTCAACCAAGCTATCTACACAAGTTATGTTAGGAAATGCACTAGTCAAAATATAAATTTTGTACCAAATAAACATTTTTTGCTTTAGTCTCACACATAAGTTGAAATTTTAAAATATTAATTACCATCAACTTTCAGCACCCTGCAGTAATGACATTCCTTTGTTCTTCCTCATGCAAAAACATTTTTTAAATCTGTACATTTAGTCACTGTCATTATACATTCTAGGCAATCCTAGATTATACCATTTTCCTTGGCTGCTCAAGCAAAGGTTTATGAAACAGTCAACTTAAACAATGGGAATTTATTACCTTATGGGTTTGAGAGTACAAGAAAATCCAAAGCAATGAATCATCGAGGCGATGCACTCTCCCCAAAGACTGTGGCATTCTGGGGTTGGCTGCTGGCAATCCTTGGTCCTTAGTTTGTAATATGGAAAGGCACAACGTAGTATCTTCTTGTCCCTCTCTTCTCTTCCAGGTTCCATTGATGTTCAGCTTCTACTGCTCCCTCTGTGGCTTTCTCACTGTCTGAATTTCATTCTGCTTATAAAGGACTCCAGTAATAGGATTGAGACCCATTCTGATTGAGGTGGTCTATAACTTATTGGTATTCTCATCAAAAGGTCCAACTTTCAATAGGTTCACACCCACTTTAAGAACATGTTTTGTTGGGATACATACAGTTCCAAACCACCACACCCCTCATTTCAAATATCCACACATCTTGTTCACTGGGACTCCAAATATGTACTGAGTCAATCATCTTCCCATCACTTCCATCACAGTCTTGGAGAACACAGTGGCATCCTCCCCATCGCCCTTCATCAATTCTGGTTCCACTTCAGTCTTCTCCACATAGCAACTAAAGAAATATTTTTAAATGAGTAAGATCATTTCACTATCCTGTTAAGTGACTTCTCAGTCTCCCAGAGAGGTCAGAATTTCCAATTTCTCATCATGGCCTTTAAAGCCCTGTGCATCTGCTCCTGCCATCCATCCATTTCACTGTCTGCCACTATCCCCTTCCAGAAACATGGACCTTCTCCTGCTTCCTTTATCAGGCAAAGATATTGCCAGCCTCAATATCTTTGCACATGCTGTTCCTTTTGCTGGAATTGTTCCCGCTCACCACTGAACCTGCCTAAGGTTTCTGCTTTATTTAGGAGCCTGCATTTCACCTCATTTACTGTCTTCCCTTCTCTGTACTTTACATCTTAATGCTTACCTTCCCATTTTTACAGCTAAGAACAAGGTCCAGTGACAATAGATACATGTAAGGTCACTGGTAACCTATCCCAAAAACCAAGCTCTTAGCCTCCTTCACACAAGCCCACCCAACTTCAAGTTTTGACCCTTCTTTCACTCATATTCCTGGGGTCTCTGGAACCATTTCTGTCACAGCAGCAGGGTTGTATTATTGCACCTGTTTTCAGATTTTCCCACATTAGATGGCGAGCTCAGTCTGTGCTCATAGGCCAAGCCCTGTCTTAGTCATCCATTTGTTCACTTTACCCAGAAGACAAGGTATGGGTGTGTGGATAACAGACATGGGTCTCAGACTTGCCCAGCACAGCAACAAACAGCTGACTTCACTGACTTAACCATATAAACGAAAACTGTATGGTAAGAGCTGCGTGATGAGGGAATTAACACTACGGGGTACTTTATCCTCTGCAGTGCACATCTCTCACGGTTTGGGGAAAATGGGGACAACCTAGGCATAGAAAGCACATTCAGCTGAGAGCGAATGTGCCTTGAGAGGTTTTCTCTTGGACACAGGACTCAGCTAAGATACAGCCACAGAAAGGACAGAAGAGGGTGCTGTCCTCAAGAAGCAACTCACTATCCCAACAATACAGCACCATGCACACTATCCTTAACATTATAAAACCCCTACTGACTCACTGAGAAGTGCATTCATAATATGTAAAAAAACGCACCTCAAAGAGGTACATGCCTGCTACAGCAAAGCCAAGTACTTATGTGACCATTTAAACAGCCAAGGAAAGTTCAAAGAGAGTGTCATTACTTCTATGTCTGTGAAATAAATGTTTTAATCTGATATAACACTGGATTATCTCATGTGGCTTTAAATCTACACTGAAGGACAATTCCAGAGGAGAGATGTCAAGATGCTCATCCAACGACAGCACCAAGGGACTAAGCTCAGTGGTCACAGTGAAACCCGCGTGATCCTCCATGAATTCTTGCTTGTTAAAAAAACCCCAGACTTTATCTAGCAGAAAACCTCACACAAGTTCATCATTCAAGATGAACAGTGAGATTCCTCCTCCATGTTTGTTGTTTTTAGTTTAATATGACTTTCTGAACTTTGTATTTTATTATTATTTTTAGCTGTAAGTTAACCCCTAAAAAAGTATGAGGCGTTGAAAATGACCCTCAGCAGAGAATTCAAGAACTGAGAAGCACTAGGAAGAGGAAAAAATGAAAATTCACCTGAGGTCACACAATTACACAAACATCCCCATGCCACAGGAGACTAAACAGGCAGAATGGGATTCAAGAAAATGTGAAAATATTGCACATTTGGTACCACACAAAGAAAGGGTGTTGTGATTTGTTTTTAATAAAAACCAAGCCTTAAGCAGTCTTCAATGGCACAGGAAAATATGGTTATCCGTAGGTGGATCCTCTCTCCTTAGATAGGAAATAAGTGTACAGGATGGCATTTTCAGTATTCTACTTTCTTATGGGTTCAAATATTTCATGACTCAAGGCTTCATATTTCTCACAAACAATTATGCTCCTCATGGCTAGAGAGGTTTGGAACAAAGAAGACATTCAATAACTGTTTGTTTAAAGTTTAATTGTCCAACTCCCCAGAGACATGATAGGAGTGAATGTATATAAAAGTTAAAGAAAGGTGCTCAGACTCTTTCATGAAAGCATTTGCTTTTGATTCTTTTTCTTTTATATCATCTCCTCCTCCTCTCTCTCTTTAAAAAAAATATTCCTGAGTTGGCTTTCCAGTATAAATCATAGACAGATCAGTGACTGGAGGTGTTTATGGGTTTACAATAACCAGAGGCTATGTCTCTGTATACTTTCTCACCAGTAAAGTGAAGTCCCAGTGGGGTTAGTTTCTAATATGACTCTTTAGATGACAAGTCATGATCTATCACAGAAGGCTTTCATCCAGTGATGACACTTAACGACTGCAGTATGAATTCTCAGATGGCAAATAAGATTTTTCATTTGGCTATAGACAGTCTTTAGTAGTTATATTCAGAAATTTCCTCAGTATGAATTCACTGATGTTGATGGAAATTGGCCCACTGGTAAAGGGCCTCTCCACATTTCTCTTCAGAAGAAACTTTCGGAGTTCCTTGGGGGCTGAGCTGAGGCTGAAGATTTTCTTACATTCACTGCAATGTGACTACTCACACAGTTAAGAAAGAGCTGTGACAAAAGGCTTTCCCACAGTCTCTGCACTAAAAAGGGTTGGCACCAGTGCGAACCCTAGAATGAAAGACAGAGTGGCAGATGAGGGCCTTGCCACATTACTGCACCCACAGGGCTTTTCTCAAGTGTGAACCTGATTGTGCTGTATAAGGTGTGACCTGCGTCTGAAAGCCTTCCCACATTCAATACACTTGTAAGGTGTCTCCCCAGTATGGATGACAGAGTGTTGAATGAGGTTTGCACTCCGGTGAAAAGCTTTCCCACACTGGATGCATTCATAGGGCTTCTCTCCAGTGTGAATCCGCTGGTGCTGTGTGAGTTCTGAGCTGCATCTGAAGGCCTTCCCACACTCCCCGCAATCATAAGGCTTCTCTCCAGTGTGGATGATGTAGTGCTGAATTAGGTATTCCCTGTTGCTAAAGGCTTTCTCACATTCTTTGCATTCAAAGGGTTTTTCTCCAGTGTGGGTCCTATTATGCCGAATAAAAGTAGAGCGATGGGCAAAGGCCATTTTGCATTCACTGCACTCATAGGGCTTCTCACCAGTGTGAATTGGAAGGTGCTGCATGAGGTACGACCTGCGTTTGAAGGTCTTCCCACACTCAGTGCACTTGTATGGCTTTTCTCCAGTATGAATCACATAGTGCCGAATAAGGGTTGAGCTTTGGCTAAAGACCATCCCACACTCATTGCATTCATAGGGCTTCATTCCAGTGTGAATCCGCTGATGTCGAACAAGGTTCCACTTCCTGTTAAAACCTTTCCTGCATTCCTTGCATTCATAGGGGTTTTTCCCTTCATCAATCACGGAGTCTTTACTCGGTCCATGTGAGTCACAGTCAGGAAGAGTATCTCCTGGAAGCACTCGCTTCTGTAATACCCTTGAGGGCAGAATATTATCTCTTTCCAAACCATCATCATCAAGGCTCATCTTCCCAGTTTGAGTATCCTTGTGGGAGTCTGTCTCTGGCTTTAAGTGCCTTTTCTGCATTTCCAAAAGCTCTTCCTGATCCCTGGCTTGCCCCAACCTGGAGTCCCTTGAAGATTCCTGAGTTAGGCTTCCCTGGAACATGGCTCCCTTTGACAAGACCAACTGAGAAGGGGTTGGTTCTCTGGTCTGATATTTTTCTCTATCACCTGAAGGGAATCCAATATACAAAGAAGTCTATTAGTGATGTCACGTAAAAGAAACAAAATTATCACTTCATTAGGAAAATGAGGATGAAAATAGTATCCCTGGTACCTGCTGTGTTTTGATAACTCTGAAAGCAGGTTTCCAATTACTTTATGTTAAGCTCCTTGAACCCTCATCACCATTAATGGGAAGACTTGGAGGAGGGGTTGGGATAGGGGACAGAGGATAGGGATGGATTAGAGACTCCATCTTACACTGCAGAACAGGGGAGGGAGTCCAGAGTAATAATGACACCGTATGAAGACATCTGCTCTTAGAACTGGCATTTCTTGGTACTAGAGGAGTATAAGAGAGTGGCCTCTAACCAGAAGGGGAAGAGAAAGAGATTATGGAAGGCTCAAAAAATAGTTGTTGTCAGATAGAGGAAGTGGAAAGATGCATTGAGTTTAAGCTGAAGGAGAAGGCATGAGTACATTCACCCTTGGAGAGTACTTAGAGTTAAAAGAAGAAAAGACCACAAGATGGATGGTGAAGCTGTACTGAAAGGGTGATTACAGTCAAGAAAGAAAGAAAGAAGATGAAGTCCTCAGCCATAGAAAGAAAGAGGCACAAATGGTACAAAAGCTCAAGCATAAGATTTAATAAGTCTCTCATGTATCAAGAGGCAAATTGTGTGCTGGTTAAGAGGAAAGGTTCTGAAGCCTCAGTTCAAATCCTGCCTCTATCAAGTTAGCAGATCGTAGATGAAATTTTTTTCCAAGTCTCAATTTCTTCATCTGAGAAACTAGGAGACTCTCAGTTTCTCAGGCTGTCAGGAGGAAACGACAAATGAAAAAATACCCAGAAATCGTTCAACAATTTCAACACGGCATGGGTTCACTAAATTGTGGGCCATTATCCTTATTATTCTCATTGTTCCACTGGGCAATTAGGAATGACAGCAATGACATCAGCAAGAAAATTTCAGTGTGGTCATTCTGTGAAATCAAAGATTAAAGTTGTCAATATCAAGTGTTGATGCAATGGAAATCTGATGCAATGATACGTGGCTGGTGGGACTGTGAAATGGTGCAGTTATTCTGGAACACCATTTCTAAGTCTGTCTTAAAGTTGAGCACAGATCTACCCCATGGCTTAGCCATTCCTTTCCTTAGAATATACCCAACAGGAAGGAGTACTTATATCCACTAAATGTTACGAACAGGAATAGTTATAAAGGTGTACTTCATAACATCCAAACACTATAAACAATACAAATACCCATATCAGGAAAAAGAATACATTATGATATTTTCATACAATGTTTTACCACACAATATACAGAATGAACCAATCTCAGGTATATAATGATGATCAAAAGAAATGCGCAAGAGAAAAAACTTTGGGGGTTCATTCAAATCCATTTAAGTATAGTCAAAATGAGTACATGGTGATAGAGTCTAAACAGTGTTTAAACTGTAGGCAGTGGTATTGCAAAGGATGGGGCATCCCGAAGACTACCAACTTGTTGGAAATAGTCTAAATCTTGAGCTGGGTGGAAGATATTTGAATTTATATATATATATATATATATATATATATATGTAAAAATTTATGCTGAACCTTAGGATTTGTATATATCACTATACACTTCAAGTGAAAGAAATTTTAAACAAAAGGTATGAAAGATATGGAAGCCAGAATATACATATTTCCCCAAAATGACAAAACTCCTTCAAAGTCCTTGGTTTTACAAGTACAGTCAACATAAGTTAAAGGCCATTATAGATCAAAAAGCATTTTGTTCGTTTTATTTTTCTTCAAGTGCAAAAAACTTGAGCACATTTTTACACTGAGCAGAGAGAGGATGAAGATACAGAAGAGACAAGAAAGAAATTAAGAGATAAGTTCTCTGAGAAGGCAAGAGAAGGTACAACGTAGACTCTAGTGGAAGAACTGGCATGAGTCAGAGGCAAACCTCCTCTTCAGAGAATAAGAAGGGAAGCCACAGGTATGAGTGAAATACAGATGGGTTTTCTCAGACTGAGGAAAAAGTGGAAGTAGGAAGCTGCATAGATTCTAAGACAGCAGTAGCTGGGGAAGTAGTTGGATTCAGAACAATGTTGACGTGGCTATAAGATCTGACGCAGGAAAAAGAACTGACCAGAGCACTGAGTGATGTGGGGGGAACCTGATAGGAATCTCTGGCATCATTCAGGCAAAAGATGAGAGCTTGAACCAGGATATTGCTGATGGAGGCAACTAAAGTGGAGGAGGTGATGAATTCATGAGATACACAGAATGTAAAACGAGTAGGACTTGGGGACAGATGGCCTTGATGGAGACAGAAGTGTAGAGGGAGTATCTGAGGTTGCTTCCAGCCTGCTGAACTGATTGGATGCCAGGACTATTATCCACAACTGAGGATATGGTGTTCTGACCACCAGCTGATGCAGGAGAGATCCCCTATCCCACCCCTAAATAGTACAAGATGCCCAAATATGACAGGTGACACTGGATGATGAGACTGACAGCAGTTCGTTAGTCACATAAACTCACAACCTGAGGAAAGGGGCCACCACATGCCATGTGGGGGTGGCACTTGGGAGCAGGATGTATCAGCAGGGAGTGTAGAAGGTAGGCCTAGTAATGACAAGCGGGTGGGGTACCCTCTGCTTCCCACAGGAGGATGTGATTGGCTCATTTGAATAATGTTATAGGCTGCCTGTCAGGGTGTAAACTGGGTAGCTGAGAAGCCTGAGAGCCAAGCAGCGAGGAAACCATAACTCCATGGGGTCATGTCAATGTGGGGCAGACAAGGCCAATGTCATCCTGGTGTTTTTCAAGAAAAAAGGGACAGAAAAGTATACAGTAAGCAGCAACTTTCAGTATCTAATGGGCAAAAAGGATGGATGAAAGGATGGAAAAAGTAGAAAAGAAAGGGATCCACAGCATGGTAGTCATTTCA
Organism: Tamandua tetradactyla; assembly: GCF_023851605.1. Taxonomy (NCBI): domain Eukaryota; kingdom Metazoa; phylum Chordata; class Mammalia; order Pilosa; family Myrmecophagidae; genus Tamandua; species Tamandua tetradactyla. Next base: position 1,310,304 of record NC_135342.1, on the reverse strand, counting down.
AGGGGAAGATCCCTTTACCTCTGAGTCCAGAAGGAAATAACATGATGTTACTATTATTCACTATAATTACTGATACTGCATGGTTATTTCTAACAGCATACTTCTGTTGACCCTTACTATGGGCCAGGCACTGCACTAAGGAAGTTCCCTACATTATCTAATTACCTCCTCAAACAACCCAATGACATAGAAAATAGTTTCTGTCATTCATCACTCGGATTTTTGAAAAGCAGGCTGAGTACAACAGCCTAAATTGATGTAAACTGTATTCAATTGCTCTTCTGGATCACATAGCTAAACCATAAATCCAGTCATAAGCACCCAAGTATGGCCAAAGGCCTAGTTTTCGTCAAAGGAAAATGTGAGTGGAAGTGATATGTGTGCCTGTGCAAGAGTGTGTGACATCTCCCCATCCTCTCCCCCAGCTGGATTACATCAGGGCAACCTTAAAGCTACATGCTGATGTCAGAAGTCACTGCATCTCTGGACAACTGCGTTGTAGAGCATTCCCCTGCGGAGGCATACTGTACCTTGATGTGAGCGAGAAGCAAGCCAACCCTGGAAAGTTCGCAAGGAGTTTTACACAGAAGTTCAGAGGCAACAGCCCCCTTGCAGACTGAAGGTGGCTATGACCACCTAAGCAGCTCTTCGATGCCTACCTGAACCTACCTTGACAGGTGCTTTGGGAGAGGTGTCTCTTCACCATCCACAGTTCCTGGCCATGCTCCAAAAGATGGATCAAGTCTGGTTTGGGAACCAGATTTCCTGTTGAGAGAGAAATAGGACGCGGATATTTAGAGAAGAATGAAATCTGCCAATCGTGTCTGGGATTTCATATCAGATAAGACTAAGAATAAAGCTGCTCCCAAGAAAGTAAACAAAATACTGATTTGTGGCCTGGAAATCAGGAGCACAAAAACCGTCCTTGGAATCCAACTGCTGCAGAGGATAGTCCTGGCTGTCAACATAATCCATGTTCCCTTGACTTCCAGCAACAGAACCCAACCCTGTTCAGGCTCACTCCTCTTTCACAGGCAGCTGTGGGATGCCAGGAAGATGAGCCCCTCCTTCCAGGAGGTATTTTTCAATGAATTTGAGTCATTGGTTCTCAAATATCATGTGCTTCAGAACCTCCTAGGAATGCCTGATTCCCATCTCAAACCAAATGAATAAAAATCTCTTGGGGTGAGGCCTGGGCACCAGTAGTCCTGAAAGCTTCCTGGGAGGTTCTGGAGCTCACAGCAGATAGAAATCAGATGGTGAATGGCATCCTCCAACCACGAGCAGCCTAAGGAGGTGTGCGCCAGGCAGGGCAATCCTTCAGCTGCAGGGAGTTGGGTTCTCTGTCCTTGGTGGTTCCTCCACCTGGAACACTATTCTCCTCCACACTTGCCCCATCCAACCCTAACTCAGCTTTTCCACCTCCGCTCAGACAGTGACAACGATGGTGAGGCATCCACGACAGCAGTGCTAACACCAGGGAGCATAACCACTGACCCTTACAGTCAGGGTACACCGGGCTGTCCTGTGCCCTTTTTCACAGGTTACAAGTTTATCCTCACAGCAGTCCTGGGAAGGAGATACCATCCATCACCCCATATTACCAAGGAGGAAACGGAGGCACTAGAAGGCTCAGTAATGCACCCAGGGCCACACAGCTTGTAAGCGGCAGAGCTGGGATTCGACCCCAGGATGTCCGTCCCAGAGGCGGCTCCTGGGCATACACTACATGGGAAATGGCTCCCAGTGCTGCATGGGCCATGAAGGGGAGGTGCACGTACACAAGAGATAAAACACTTAGGGAAGAGGGGCCCCTGGGAGGGGACGACTTGGTGATTCCCAGACGAATCTGACCAACCAGCAAAAAAAAATTAAAATTAGGAAATCCACACTGATTATTCCAATGAAGACATTTCAGAGGTATCAAGTATCATCTACTCTCACCCACATTTCACAAAAGAATGGACTTTTACCACTAAAAGTAAAGCAGAGGATGGCATCTCAAAACAAAGGTACGTCTCCTATACTGAGTAAGTTGAGCTCAACAAGGGACTCACTGCACTGTCCATACTCTGCTTACTCTGCCAGGGATGGGATGTCGTGACCATTAAATGACTGGGGCATAAACAGTGCCTGGAACAGGCCTGACGTGGGGTTAGTGCTCAGAGGCTGTAAGCTGTGCCCACTGGTACTGACAGGCTTCTCTCTAAACTGATTCACTTTTTATTTTAATAGTTGTACTCTAAAGGGGAATCTCATATTGCTCTGGTAAATGAGAAAGCTAGTTTCACTTCCCACAAATGGAAGGCTACCCTCAATACACAATAGTGATGTCAAAATAATGCTATTTAGTTTCAACAGACTCATGTAGCCTGCTCAGGGCAGTGGATTGGAAGCTGCTCCCTCTGTGGATAAGGGAAATGACTCATGGTTAGGGATGTTCAAACCTTAGCAATGAAATGAGACTTTCTCTTGGCAATCAGCACACTGGAAAAAAAAGGGAAAAGGACTGGCTTTCTCGGGGTGCCCACCCATGCCTCTTGATGACATTTCTGGGCACCCTCTAAAAGCATCTACTATCCCAAGGAAGGCTCGTGGCCCAGACAGTAGGAAATGATGACCTTGCAGACACTGGGCACCTTTCCAAAAACCCTGATTGTGTTGTCTAGTAAAATTCCTGGGAGACACTGATGACAAACGCCTCCTGGGCATTTGCCTGACTTACCCACTTTTAGATCAGCCCACCACTCACAGCCTTGGTCACTGGGTTGTGGGGACACCTGCCAGGCTGAGCAAATCAGGTTCCTTCTTGTGCAACCTGGGATAAGGATGTCAGGCTGAGGCCAGAGCATGCTGGATGCCGGGGTGAGGGTTTGTGTTTAGAAGGACTTTGTTTTTTTGCCCATCAATACCTGATGCAGACACAGGGAGAGCAGGCAGGAGATGGATCCAGAACACTGCAGGGCCTGCGGGGAAGATGGCAGGTAGCCCGGATGGCCCTCCTGACCAGCCAGGAATCAAGAAAGCTGCAGCTGCCTCACATGGGAGAGAAGTGCAGCCTTACCCAGCGAGGCCAGGAGCCTGCAGGTCTCCAGCATCACCTCCCGGTACAGGGCCCGCTGGGCCAGGTCCAGCTGACCCCACTCTTCCTGGGTGAAGGTCACAGCCACGTCCTTGAAGGTCACCAGCACCTGGGAAGTCAAATGGAGGCAGGACATTGGCACTGGTATAGCGGGATGGGATGAAAGCCTGTCGTTCAGTCACTGGCAAAGGTGCAGAGACCCTCCTGAGGCCTGATCTGTGCTGGGCTCAAAGGACAGGCAGATGCTGCCTTGAAGATCACACTACCATGTCTGAGAGAGAAGCCTGCGATGGGAAATGCCACAGAGACGAAGACGACAATGGCAATCCCACATGGGATGTGAGAGGCAGATGTAAGTGTTCTGGAACAGTGAAGGAACGGGGAAAATGTTTATAAGGATGAACATAATACTAATAATGGTGGAGGTGACAGCAGCTGAGTCTTACTTGTCCTCACCATGTGCCCACCCCGTGCCTGCCCCATGCTGTAGGCCTCACATGCCACACTTTAGTAAAGAGACTAAAAGTCCCTGGCTCTGGGGCTAGACTCCTGGGTTATGAACCAGGCCTCCTGAATTTGGCTCTTGCCAGCCGTGAGAAGATGGGGAGGGCATCAAACCACGTCTCTGCGCCTCACTTTCCACATCAGTACAATATTCATGCCCACTTTGCCAAGTGGGTAAGAACTAAAAAGAAAGTATTTGCAAAGCCAACCCTGGAGTGCCTAGTGCATTTAAGAGCTCAGTGTGTCTAGGACATATAAATTCTTCCACAGCCCATGAGGCAAACACCACCATCATGGCCATTCCACCATCAGCCCTGAGACTCAGGGCCCTACCACAAACTGCCCAGAACCTCCCATCTAATGAGCAGGGGAAGGATCTGAACCTTCCACACAATGTCATCCCTCCTAGGGGAGCCACTGGATCTTCACAGGCTCTCCGTGCCTCCTTAAACCACTAGTCCCTGCCTTTGTCCTTAGGCTTCCATCTGGCTGGAATGTCTCCTGTGCCTCCCTCATTCCCAAACCCACCTGCCAAAGGGAGATGTGCTTGCTCTGTAAAGCTTACCTTTTAGGTGTTCCCCCAGGCCTTTCCAGCCCAGTGTGGGTAGGAATGTGGCTCTGGTGGTTGACAAACTGCGTATAAGTTTCTGCTACTTAAGAGCTGTGTGATCGTGGGCAGATAACTAAGCTTGTGATTCAAGAATGAGAACAGACCCTAACACTAAGGATAAGAGGTAGGAGGACTAAGTAGGATGACACATAACTGCCCCTCAGCCATTACAGGTCAGTTGTTAGGGTTGTTTTGTTCTGTTATTTCTCTCCTTTGTTCCCACAGCAACAAGAACACCTGGCCCCAGCCTAGGATCCCTTCTTTCACTGCTGCAGCACAATCCCTGCACAAGGATGCCAGAAGGTAGACAAGGGGGGAAAGGGATATGTTGGCTGGAACTAGAATGGCCAGGAAAAGGCCATCCTGAGAGAGACTATTATCAATGCACAGCTGGAAAGAGTGAAGAAGGGTAGCCCGAATCTGGAGCAGCGGGAGCTGCAAAGGTAAAGGCTGCAAAATGGGGAGAAATTCAGCATGTTCAGGGACTCCTCGGTTGGACAAAGAACAAAGAAGGAATGGGGCGGATGGAGATACAAAGGAGGCAGGCTGGGGCAGGTCCAGTTGGGAGGGTTTGGATTTACTCTAAGTCTGGTGGGAACCCTCAAGGGGAGAGCCATTCATTCACCAACCATACAGCAAGTGCCTTGTACAGACCCAGCCTGTTCTAGGCCTGGGGACAGCAGTGGACAAGGACTCACGCAGGGTTGGAAAGAGATCCTCAACAAGTAACGGAATAAACAAGCAAGACAATGTCAGACAGATTGCTTGAGGATTCTAAAGAGTGACAAAATGAGAGATTACAGATGACTTTACAAGGGACAAGTGGAAAAGTCCTCTTAGGAGGGGACACTGAAGCAAAGCTGAAATGGAATAAGGGAGACATGGGGACGACAAACAAATAAATCCCAACAGAGATCAGGGCTATGACAGAAAACAGGATAACATGATGGACAGAAACCCATGGCACGGTGTGTGTTTATATACAAAGGGGCATTGGTGTCCTGCAGAAAACTATTACCGAACATTTTAATGGACTCCCTTTTCACACTTAACTATGTTAAACCGAAAACAAGATTCATTACTGTCAGAGGCAAACCAGCTCCGCTTGCTGTAAATTGCAAAGATAAATTCAGTGACTTTTTGGCTCCCAGTCAAAAAGTAATGTTTCCAAAACCACCTCTCCCACCTCTCCCTTCCCAGCCCTTAGTTCCATAGCGGCCAGAGGCCAGGGAGCCCTGGGGCCATGCTCCCGTTGGGCGAACCCGAGATGAGCCCGAACCCAGGCCCGGGAAGGTAGCGCCGCGGAAACAGGGCCCAGAGCAAGGCTCAGGGGCGGTGCAGGCCCGGGATTCGCCATCCGGGTACCCTCCCTGGTCCCCTGGAGCTGGAGGCCCGGGCGGCCTGGGGGTTTGCTCGACGTCACCCCTGCCCTCACACACCGCAGCTTTGCGCTGCCCTCTCCATATACGCGCTGGCCTGGGTTCCGGGCCTGGTGGAGGGTGACCCCATCCCGGGGCCCCGACACCCAACGCCCGAGTGGCCTCCACCCCGACAGGGCGCGGGTCCGAGAGGCGAGGCCGGCACCCCACTCACCGGAGCCGGGCCCAGCAACGCAGCCGCGGCCATAGCCCGGGCGGGGAGGCGGAGGCAGCCGCGGGCTCAGCCGAGAGCTCCGCCGGGTCTATGGGGGTGCGGGTCCGGACTCCATGCCCCAGGTAGCCCTCCCCCGCCGAGCCCCGGGCAACCCTGCTCTTGTGCCCGCCACACCACGAACAGCCGGCCGATCCCCACGCCCCACGCCCACCCTGGCGGCGCCGGAAGTCCCGCCCCCAGCAACGCGTGCGTGAGACGCCCCTTCCTGTGCCGTCATCGGCCCAGCGCTTGTCGCCCGCCCCGGGCACAGCCTTCTGGGAAATGTAGTTCCCGGGCACCCGCGCAGCCCGGGCAGTGGCCAGCGGCGGCGAGAGGGGCGCGGTGGCTTGTGTCCAGAGGCCACTTAGGAGCATCACCGGATATCCCTAAAGGGGCCACCCGGGTCTCCAGGCTGTGTTTTCTGCAGTTTCTCAGACACTGCCGGGGGGACATGTTGGCGCGCGACGTCGCAGTCCCTCGGACAGTGCGCCCCCCCCACACACACACCCCGTGGCTGTGTCTAAGCTACGTCATCTTGTTCTTCAAAAACACCGAGGCTCAGAGCCCCTTTGTGGGTCTCAGCGTTGCTAAAAGAAAATCTTCCCATGCCATTTAGGATTTCACAGCTTTATTGAGTGGTTCCTGAGCAGGGCCACATCCCCTCAGAAAGCAGCAGGGAACTCCAGCCAGGGGGTGCAAAGGGGAGTCTATGGAGAGCCAACCCCGAGTCGGGCGAGCAAAGGTTTGTGCATGGTATGTGGGGCATCCGACAGGGTGGGGGACAGATGGACAGTGGTTTGTACCGTATGCTTGTCCATCCTCATCATCCCTGCTGGAGAGAAACTGCTTTATAACCAAGGGTACCTAGTTCCGCAGTTCTCACTGCAGATCCATTTTTTCTGTCGTTTGGAAAATCCTTTCTCAAAAAGGGGTCCGTTCCCAGCCACGCCCAAGGCAGGTGGCCATTTTTATTTAATAGCATGTTAGAGCAGGGTCAGAAGAGAGAAAACTTCACACAGGTCCGCCGTGGAGTAACTGGGGAAGTCACTTGAAGAAGGTGAACAAGACTGAAAATGTTTGGTTTTGCATACATTTTTAAATAAATGTATGAAGTTCCTCAAAATTCTGTCTGGAATAGAGTGGATTTAATTAACATAATTTTTCCAGCCATAATGAACTAAATATTTCTATAGTTTAATATTGAAGGGTGGCAGAATTGATCATTCTTTTTACATTCTTCATTCTAGGAGAAATAGTTTAATAAAGGATCTGTATGCATGGTGTTTCCTGTAATTTTTTTTTTTTGGTATATATTCTTTAAAAGACCAAGAATATCCCCTCTTAGTTGCTTAGAAATATCCAGAATGGGAGAAATGATATTTCATTTTGTCTATTGTATACAAGAGATCTTATTTTCTACTGAGTGCTGGAATATATTAATGTATTGTTGAAAATGTTTTTTTAAATCTTTTCTTTCTTTTTTGTATGCTGTGTGGTGGAGGTCACATTTCATTCTTTTTCCAGGTGAGTATCCCATTATTGCAGCACCATTTGTTGATTTTTTATTTTTTCGAGAAGCACGGGCCAGGAATTTAACCTGGGTCTCCCACATGGCAGGAGAGAATTCTACCACTGAACTACCTTTGCACTCCAAAAATGTTTTTTTTTAAACATTTTAAACTTGCAGGAAGGATGTAAGAATTGAACAAAATTTGAACATCTGATCCAGTTAAACACTGTCTTTATTTACCCCATTTGCCTTATGTTTCTCCACAGTTATCCGTATGTGTGTACACGTTATGCACATTTTTCCTGAACAAACTGACCTTTAAGTCAATGAACAAATATTAAATCTTGCATCACAAATAGTTGTCATCTTCTATGAGTCAGTGCCTCCATCTCCTTAAGTCATTTTTAGAATATTACAGGAAAATTATTATTTTATAAAATTTCTATTTCTCTGGTATTTCCTAATGATTAAACATTTGCTTTTGGGGGGAGGAGGGCAGGAAAACTACAGAAGTGGCATTATATTTGCCCCCCCGGCCCTCCCCCCAGTCATGACCAACTTCCAACTCCTGTTAGCTCTCTCCCCAAACCCTCTCTTCAGAGGAGTTGCTAGGCCCTCATGCTATGTTGTCCATGATTTCCTCAAGCCCTTTGATCTGTGGATCCATCTACCAGCAACAAGAGTCTGGTAGGCAGAGATGCCACCTGAGCTGGATATTTGGCACTCTGAGCCCCACACCCTCATCAGGCAGTTCCACTAGGTCCCCCAGATGCTTCCCAGAGCCAGTCAAATATGGTTTACGTTCCTCCTTAAGCCCCATACCAAAACATCATATCCAAAATCCACCCCCTGAGCAAATTCCTCTGATATCACTGCATCTTTCTCATATATCCAGACCCTATCACCATACCCCTGGACCACACCACAGGCATCTCCATGGAACCCTGTACAGGTCTGAAACTGTTGTGTACCCCAGAAAAAACATGTTCCTTAATCTTGATTTAATATTGTAGGGTGGGACCTTTTTATTGGATTGTTTCATGGAGATGGCATGCCCAATTGTGTGGCCTCAAGACCATCACAATGATGAAGTGAAACCAACTCATACCTGCACGTACACACCCTCATATACTTGTTAAAACCCCAGTAATTTTATTTTACAGCAACTCCTCACACAGTATGTCATATAATTAAACAATGAAATTCCTTTCCCATGTCTGTTTGAGTTGAAGCTAGCTATGTGTTTTGTTTGCACATTAATTTACTGCCTAGAAAACTGGGGAGATGTATCGGAGAAGTCCCTGTGCAAAAGAAGAAAGCAGCAGGAAAATTCCAGTCAGAAACAAAGAATCAAGACTCACCTACGAAGCCCACACAACTACACAACCCTCCCAATACCACAGCAAAAATGAAGAAAAACTAAATAAGTTAAAATTAGAATACTGACTCTTTAAACCATATCAGGAAAACCTTTGTTTTTTTACCAAAGCCTTACATAATCTTAAGCAGTACAATAAATATGTGTCCATTTGGACACATAGGTCCTTGTCTCCTTAGATATAACATAATTTCATGTGAAAATACTTGCAGTATTCTAATGTCAAAGATTTCAAGTATTTCATGACTTAAGCCTTCCTATTTCTCACAGACTTATGATCCTTGAGGGTAAGACAATATTTTGGAATGTTTTCCAAATAGAATGTTTTCAATAGATCAGCATTTTGGTACATAGAATGTTTTCAATAGATCTCTACAGAGCTGCCCTAAACTGTCCAACCCTTGTGACACTTGAAGACAGTGAATGCTTATTGCAATAGGGTTGGAGGGAAAGGAGAAAGAAGCATGTTTCTTCTTATTTATTCCTCCTCCTCAGGTTTGTGTGTGTGTGTGAGATACCTTTCTGCTATAAACTAGGGGACAAGAAGCAGCTGAAGATTTTCCTAATAGATCAATAACCAATGGATCACTTTCCTCGATTGTCAGATGTAGACTAAGGAGCTGGGCGGGATCAACATGATGCATTCGATCACAAGGAAGTGAAGATTTGTCCTGAAGTCTCCTTCCCAGTAATGGTACTGGGTGGGCTTTCCCTTCAGTGTGGATTCTCAGAATGCAAGGAAAATGATTTCTCAGGCCAAGTGATTTCTCAAAGCAGCCACAATCAAAAGGTCTTTCTCTGGTGTGTATTTTCTAGTGTTGCAAAATGGATTGTCTCAGGCCAAAGAACTTCTCATATATCTTATACAAATAGGGTTTTTCTCCAGTGTGAATCCTTTGATGCCAAACAAGATTGGAGCTCATGATGAAGGTCATTCCACATTCATAGCAATCATAAGGTTTCTCTCCAGTGTTAATCCTTCAATGCTGAGTGAGCCATTGGTGAATGGCAAGAGACAGTGACAAGATCATGTGACCTGAGAGGTGAAGACAGTAAATGCTCTGAGATTAGAGGAATATGGAAAAAATGACGATGATCACAATGAAACCAGGAATAACGGTAGCAGCAGCCAAGCCTCCTGGCCCACAGTTTTTTGCCAATCCATGCTGAGGGATTCCCACACCATCTTAAAGCAACAAAGACCCCAGCTCTGGAGCCAGACTCCTGAGTTTCAATCCAGTCTCTTGAATCCCATCATTGCCAGCTGTGTGACCTTGGCGATGTCACCTCTTTTCTCCCAGTACCAGTTTCTATACTGGTACAATATTAGTTCCCACCTGACCAGGCTTCTGAGAGAATCAAAGCAAAAATGTTTATAAAGCAAACAGAAAGAGTACGATTTATATCAAACCTCTCACAGCCATGAAGTAAACAATACCAGCATCTCCATGTTAGTCAGTGGAAGGAGGCTCAGGCAGCTTTACAAAAATGTAAATCTTGAAGAATACATCTAATGAGCAGAGGTAGGATTTGAACATCTAGTACATGACTGTACAACAATGCCCATAAGAAATGTTTCCACATATCATAAGAAGCCCTTAGCAACTGCACAGGCCCTCCTATGCCACCTAGAAGAACCAAATACTTCCTGCCTTTGTCTGTCCTGCTCCATCTAGCTGGAAGGTCCCCCAATCTCCCCACCATCCCAAGCCCATCTGCTTAAGTGACACTAACCCACCTTACAAAGTTCACTTTAGATGTCCCCTCACAGACTTTCCAGCCCACTGTGGACACTGTGGATGAAATGGTGGTTAAGAAGGCAGGTTCTGGTGGTGAATGTAGAGGGTGAGTTTCTGCCATTTAAGAGCTTTGGGACCTGGGCAGTGGAACTTTGAGCAGAGAATTCTAGAAAATGCCTCTTCTGTAAAGCAGGGTGATAAAAGAACCTAATTTGAGGAGGATGTGTACAAGCATTGATAAAGAGGAAACTGCAAGCACAAAGGTCGGGAAGTGAGAAAGAGCTTGGCATGTTCAGGCCAATTTGACTGGGGGTCAGTAGACACCGGAAGGAAACAGAAGGTCAGAAGAGGTTGGCTTGGGAGAATCCAGAAGGTCAGAAAGGGTTGGCTCGCAGGCCATGCCAGTGGACTTGTATCCATTCAAAGTGTAAAGAGAGTACCAGAGGGAAACTTCATTTGTTTTTCACCCATCTACTGAGTACCTGGAACAGGCCTGACACTTTTCTAAACCTGGAGGTAGAGCTGTAAGATGGAGCTCATATTCCAGGGCTAGAGACAGATGACCAAGAAGGAATTAAATGAGTAAGACGACAGATGGACCTAAGGGTCCTGAAGACAACGGAATGAGAAGACCAGAAAGACTGGACCCAAAATTAGAACTGGGGACTATGGAAGGCCTTTTTCAGGCGGGAACACGGGAGAGAACCTGTAATGAATGACTCCATGTGAAGAGGGTTGGAAGACCCCTAGGGAAAATGCCAACGACCATTAGTGGTTTAATTTTAACGGTTAGCCGTGGTCGATATCCACAGTGAGGTCCTGAGGTCTCTGGACTCTGCAGCTCGCGCTCCTTCCTCCGGTCCAGCCCATGCAGAAGGTATTGGCATAGGGGGAATCCAAGAAACCACACTCCACCCTTTCACACCGCATGCCACTGATTGCTGAAAATGGGGACCGACTCTTATCCCTGAACTGGATTCATGAGCTTGGGCCCGCAGAGGCCATCCACCCCCTCTTCCCATGACCCCAGACTCAACGGCAGGAGTAGGGAAATGAATAATCCCGGGAGAACACCATGCACCACACCCAGAGGCCGGCCATGGGGTGGGATCCGTTCCGTGAAGGTGTGGGGCGCCCTCTGCTCACCGGCACCGCGTCCATCAGCGCCGCCGTGGCCAAGACTGGAGGTGAGAGATGACTGAGGGGAAGGCTGAAGTGCTTTCCAAGCGCTCAACCGAGGCTTCTTCTAGCTCCTACAAAGGCATGGGGTCAATGCTCCCCACTGACATTCCCGGTTCGGCGCCGAAGAACTGCCCGGGAAACTGAACCAGCGCGCGGACCCAGGCGGCCACCAGCAGATTCACTGCCAGGAGACCAACCCAGCAGGAAGCCCTCACCGGAAGGCCCGCCCCCGGAGTGTCACTGGCTCAGCTTCCGCCTCCGGGGGCCGCAAAGCCTCTCGGGTAACGTAGTTTAGGTTCTACAGACAGCGAAGGGTGTTTTTTCCCTTCACCAACGATCCGGCCCGCAGCACCGCCAGGAGCGCTGGGAAATAGCTTCAGGAAGGGGGTGGGTCTGCAGCTCTTCTTAAGAAGGAAACGCCTAGTTTTCGTGAGTTCTGTTTTACTAGAAAATGACTAAATCCCAGATGATGGTGGAGAAGCCCCTAATTCGTAGCTGGTCGGTTGGAAGGGCGGGTGCTCTGAATTTGCTCTTGGGGTCTGAGAGGTAATCTTGTGGAGTACTGCTCTTAACCTGCTGAGACTGCCTGACTCTTTAATCAATTACAATTGATTACAATTACTCTGTAATCTGATTACACTTCTGTAATCAGAATTGCATTTGAGTACAGGGGTATCTGCAGTTGCTGATACAAGTTGCACATTATAGATGCTTACTAGAAAAGTGAGGCACAACACAGGCATTTTAATATATGATTAAATGCTGGGATAGGGTTCTAAACTTTAATTTTAAATTGGGGAATTTTTCTGCTCATAGGCCACAACCCTGTGTAGAATCAAAAAGTGAATTAGTGTAGGTGGAGGACACTGTAGGCTCCTTCTTTTTGATCAATACCACTGAGAACCAGAGTTATCTAGAACGACTGTAATGCATCAATCAGATCTAGTCAAGAACTTCCGCACTTCCCAGGATTATTCCTTGGCTTCTCCTGGAGGTAGCCACCTGGAACCTCAGATAATGTCAGACCCTTGAAGTTAGGATCTCTCTGCCAGCTCGAGTGCAAGAGATAGATAATTTTCTCCATCTGAATCATTGTGGAGGAAAGGGGTAGAGAAATGAGGCCATAAAAGGTGGAATTAGGTGTGTGGCCCCCAAGAAATACCAACCTGGCATTTCAGAGTGCCCATTACTGTTCCACAACAGGGAAGCAGTCCTATGATCTGGCAGTCCAAATGCCCCTGAAGACACCATTACACATCGATGTTACTTTCGTGACCATGGACTATCCTAGAGCTCCGGTGGGACCAAGTAGTGAAGCATCACCCATCACCCAACAGTACACCAGTTCCTAACCTCCACCTCCCTCTCCCTGCTCCTACAACCCCAGTGTTGAACCTTGCCTGGAGTACCTGGCTGCAACACACACCAAATCATCACAACTTCATGGCAAATTCAGGAGAAGATATTTTTTCTGGACCTGTTACCAAATGAAGCAGTCACTCCTCCCAGACCAAACCTGGATACAGTGATCTGCTTTTGTGGATTTTACTAAGTCCACATGCCTGGGAACTAGGCTAGGATGGAAAAAGAAAAAGCTTATCTCACAAGTTGCTCAAAATGTGGCAGTGAAAATAATGAGAGGAGGACAATGTGAGGGAATGTAGGTTGAACTAAGGAAGGAAGGGATTAGGCATGTTTAAATTGGGGACTGGTGGACAGGTCCCCATTAGATAGGCCTGTCCCTGATATTTTGAAGAAACTTACCACAGAGCTAAAGTCACTACCTCCTAAGAACACAGCCAAGCTTCTCAAAGCCTGACCCCAATTGTGCTCCACTTCTCTATGTTCCAGTTAATAAAATATGGCACCTGTGCTTTATTTTTTCACCTTACCTGAAGTTGCTGTGGGTAAGACAGGACTGAGGTTTGTTACAAGTACCATGGAAACCCCAAGCAGCCAACAGTGGATAGTGCTTAGGAAGGGGCATCATCAGAGCTAAGTCCAGCAGGAGGATGTCTCCTGATTCACACAGTGATTCCAAGTAGCCCTTCTGCTTGACATTCCAGATTCAAGCTCATCCCTGTGCCCTGGGTTTCTTGGAACCCACAGCAGGACTGGAGATATGAGCAGAGGCTGAAATGGGGAAAAACTGCCATGTGATGGGTCATGCTGGCAAGGGAGTAGGACATGGTGGATCTAGAGGGCCTTCAATGGATGGAGTCACTGGAGAGAAAGGAGAAGGGACACAAGGGTTTAATTTTTTTTTTTTTTCATGGGCAGGCACCGGGAATCGAACCCAGGTCCTCTGGCATGGCAGGCAAGCATCCTTGCCTGCTGAGCCACCGTGGCCCGCCCACAAGGGTTCAATTTTGATGTGCCTGGGGCCCCAACTTGGTATGCCACGAGGTGGGGAGGGTGGCTATAAAATCCAAGTTACGGGCAGGCCACGGTGTCTCAGCAGATAGAGTTCTCGCCTGCCATGCTGGAGACCTGGGTTCGTTTCCCGGTGCCTGCCCATAAAAAAAAAAAAAATCCAAGTTGCCAGGCTCTGATATTTATCAGTGTCTGGGCATCCAAATGAGGCTCTCTACTATCTGCTCCTTCTGCTGGTCCTTTCCATTCTAAAGCCATTTAATGCCGACTCTGCTAAATGGCTCAGCATGTTTTCTCCTCAGGGTCTGAAACAGAGATCCAGCTCTTGGGCTTAACATCTCTCATCCACCAACCCCCCCCCCCCTTGTCCATCCATGTCCCTCTAGGGTTGAGGCTGCTATAGCCCATATTCCTCTAACCATTGCCCTGCAATATGTTAGATGTTGCTGTGGCTGGGTGGAAAACTGTGAGGTTCAAGTAGTCTAGGAGTGATGGCTGCTCCAGTGACTTCATCTGCTGCAGGTATCAGAGATGCACCTTGTCAAAACCTCATTGCTCAGTGTCACAGATCAGAGACAAACACCCTTTCCTAGAGGAAAGTGTCCCCATGGCTACTCCTGAATTTCTGGAAGAATGTCCTAAGAATTTAAGAACAGGAAGAGACCAAGACCAAAAGAACTGAACTGGAAACCAGGAATGAATTAAAAGAAGGACTTTGCCATACATAGGAGAAACTAAATATCAGTGTTCTCAGGAGCACTCAGGCTACTGCTCCCATACCTTGTCTGGGAGAGCTGGTTCCATGCAGGTTGCCTGTTTGTTAAATATTGCTACAAGGATGTCTTGCTTGTCATGCATTCTCTTGCTCTTGGTGTTTTCCTCAATTCTGCAACCTTGAGCCACTTGAATATCTGAGCTTCCTCTTCATAGTTCCAGGTTCTCCTAGTTGCTACTAGCTGTTCCTGATGTTTGTAGACCCTAACCACTGAGCTGCAGGTCCTCATGTCCTAAACATCCAGCAAAGCGGCAAAAATTTGGTCCCCACTTGGGCTCCATTTCTCAGTGATCCAGTTGAGTGAATACAAACATCTTCACTATCAATTGTTATGACCTTATTGTGGCTGTTGTGGCCAAGGCAGCACTAAAACCTGTTTATGGTCACCATGGAAACCTCAGGCAGTAAATGTTGGGCAGTGCTACAGAAGGGCCATCATAAGAGTCAATGTGGAATCAGGGTAGTCTCTCTCCTACTTACAATGATTCAAAGCAGCCCTCATGTTTGGCTCACAGACTCTGGCTCATTCCTGCTTGAACTCTGCAGCCCCTGGGAGGCAATGTAGCCCTGAGGAACTTTTCAATGTCTGCACTTCCAACTGGAATTGCGATTGTGGACCAATCATTATGTCTGAGTCTGAAGTATTTCTCTGTAAAGTGAGCAGGATCTCCTAATACTTCGGGGGACATAAATCAGGTGGAATGGGAAATGGAGGCGGGAGCTCAAAGGGGGTCACAGGATGAGTGATTCTGAGGCAAGGTTAGGATTGGAGTATCTTCAAGGTATTGAGTCATTGGGGGGAGGATGAGGCGGCAACATTACAGTCCCATTGTGATGGGTGTAAAGCCTCACCTGGGTTTGATCAGGAAGGCAAAGTTTAAGGATAAAAGCCTGGTTCTCTCTCTGTGCTTCATACTGCAGAGTCTGGCCCATTGAGGAAATTCTCCTGTTCTTATCCCTTCTAGAGGGCCCTTTGTTCATGGTGCTCTTTAATGCTGACTTTACTTAGGAGTCCACTATTACCTGGGGCCCCACTCCTGAGATTCGGGCATAGTCCCAGGTATCAGGCTTCCCATCTGCCTACTCTCTGCCCCCACTGTCCATCAGTTTCAGCCCAGGGATGGGGCTGCTTTGTCTGCACCTCCTCTAACTCACCCACAGCTCCATCCTCATGTGCAGGTGCTCCTATAGCCACCTGGGAAAACTGTGTTCTAAGAAGCTGGGGTGGGGTCGGCTGCTTTAAGGACTGAAATCACTTCTGTGATCAACATTCATGTTAATACCTCAATGTTAAGTGTCTTGTGTCAGGGACAGTGGAGGGCTGTATTCCAATGGTCACTCCTAAGATTTTGGAAGAATTACTCAAGATACATTCAAGAGAAGGATACAAATACCAAGGAGTTTGAAAATATGGAATGAAATATATGAAAGTTATTGCCTTGCAGAGGAAAAAGGGAACCAGGAGAAGGAAAATGTGCCAATCTGAGAGTTTTCCTCCCATCTGATGGAAATATCTGGGTGTTTGCCCAAGAATGGTACTCCACTTGATCACAGGAAATGATCCAAAGTGTCCAGTAATATATCCTCCTGATAACCTGCCTGAATTAGTTATACCTCTGATGGTAAAAGTCCCAGCTCTCCTAGAGTGGGATGTAGCCTTCTTAGTCATGCTGGTACTGCACATTCCAGGCTTTCCAGCAAATCCCCAGCAGGATCTCCCCAACAAGAGGATACCCCACTCCTTCCTATACCCATCTGAATCATGTTTCCTCAACGCAGATCTTATCCAACTACATCACTTCTAATTTTGGTGATGTTTTATTTCTTAACTAGGTCATATTCCTCAAAATCTCTTCCTGATAATTTCACATCAAATGAAAAGCCAAATTTTCCAATCCTAGATTGCTGGTACTTCCAAATAATCTCACAGATAAAATTCTAAATGTTGTCATTAAAAATAGAAATGAAATTCAACATAAATAAGTCACCTCCTGATCTAGTCTGCAGATTGATTTGCATTTTTTCAGCTTATTTTCTGTTGTTCCTGGAAAAACACAATTGGATTATTTTACTAACCTGGAAGAATCTTAATCTTACAAGTCTAATCTTCCTCATTAAATACAATGTCCAGAAGAAAAAAAACACTGGAACCATTTATGCATAAAGATCAAAGCATATAAAACTCCTGAATGCATTGCTTAGTGATTTTAAAATATAATAAACATCTAAAGAATAGCAAATACTCTAAGTTAAAGATAATGAGTATATCTGGGACATAAGGAAAGTAGCACACACAACTCAGGCACACACAGAAAGCATGTAAGATACAGAAGCTGTTCTATTTTTTTAAATGTAGTGGTGAGCTTAACCATAGGCATATTTAAATAAAGTATCCAAATATACATGGTAAAACCTGTATTAACTAAAATACCCATTTTTGGTGGTTCTAAGTGTATTATTTGTTTTCTTAAATAAAAACTTTAAAAAATGTAGTGGTGAATAAACTAGTTTACTGTTATTTGCCTACATAATAATGTCCTCTCCTAGGTCCTGAGGCACTTTCCTGTCTGACCCAGGAGATCCTGAACACAGACAGTAAGACTGTTCCTCATCTGCAACACTGCTCCAAGGGAGAATCAGTCTCCCATGTGGGTGGGCCTAAACTGCTCCAGCCTAGGCTTGGCTCTCGTCCACTTTCTGAATACTCTGGGTACTTCCATTTGGTAGGTGGTCCCTACAGTGGTACCTGGCTATCCATGGGCCCATGAGTCTCCCTGGAAAATGAGGGGTTTTATCCTCAAACCTTGATTACTTCTCACAGGTACTCTCATTGTTGTGTACATGACGTAAGTCTGAGTGCGAAGAAAAGGATGTCATTACATTCAGTATTTTATTCCAATATATAGCAAACTGGAGGAAGCATTTTCCACATCCTTTATAATCAAGTTTCCTCTCTCATACAGGTTCTTTGTGGTTAAACTCATATATACATTAAAAAGTAGGATTTTACTTGAGGACATTATGTTGAATAAAATAAGCTAGAAACAGAAGGACAAATATTGTATGGTCTTATAAGAAAGATGAGGCTCAGATCAAGCTCCGACAGCAGTCACATTCATTCCTGAGCTTTAAATCTTATTTCTAAAATGTGTATAACCCATTATTTTCCTGGAACTCTGGGTACCTGTGTGACTAAGACTCAGAGCTGGAGTTCTACAGCTCTGAAAGTCAGCATTGCTCCAAACAACAACTATTAAAGATGCTAAAAAGATATCAGACTTCAATTAGAGATAAGAACGAAGCTAATCTGGTTGGGACACGTGTAAATCAGAATACAGGATAAAGGATGATACTGTCTGTGTTTTAGAACTTCACCTAATGTTTGAGACCAAAGGAAAAGATGTTTATTTTGTCCAAAACTTAAATTTTCTGTAGCACACAATTTAACTTAACTCTCTGGCCAGTGCATTTAAACAACCTCAACACATGGAGCCTAAAATTAGAATTGAGATCTTATACTTCTGTATAGTTTAATGTACTACCCTGATATATCCAGAGTATGTTGGGAGATAATTTTAACATATTGGCAAAGCCACTTGAGGGACTGAGGAAAAAATAAGGAACTATTAAGTTTCTCCACCTGGGACATCCTGATACTCTAACATTAGGGATTCCAAGGTCAATAGGCCAAGCTCTTGATCTTGAGGCTTGCTCTTATGAAATTTATGTCTGTAACAGGAAAGCTAAACCTACCTATAGTCATGCCTGAGAGTCACTTCCAGAGAACCTCTTTTGTTGCTCAGATGTGGCTTTTCTCTAAGCCTAACTCTGCAAGAAGGCTCGTTACCCTTCCTGCTACGTAGAACAAGACTTCCAGAGGCTTAAGTCTCCCTGGCAATGTGGGACATGACTCCCAGGGATGAGCCTACCTGACCAAAAAGGGGGAAAGGAATGTAATAAAATAAAGTATCAGTGGCTAAGAGATCTCAAATAGAGTGAAGAAGCTATTCTGGAGGTTACTTTTATGCACGCTTCAGCTAGATATTGCTAATTGCCATGGTATGGCAAGTCCCAACAAATATCATTCCTGAAAACCGTAAAGAATACCTATGACTCTATCCAAGGCTCTTAAGTGCTCCACTCACAAAGTTTATTTTTCAGAAACTTAAAACTTCCAGATTGTTCTAGGCCAGATTATTCCTGAAATCCATAGACACCAGTCTCTCCAAGCACATCAACGTGTTGCATTCCCTTACCCAATGATGGCAATACCCCTTTTCGATATGAAGAAGTTAGAATAGTCATTGCCCAAATATCCCTGAATACTGGGAGAAGGATCAAATGAGAGGAGTGGTAACAGAGAAGATAAGATTTAACAAATGACTCTAACTACTGACTAAATCACTATATTGGTATTTCTTGTTAGCCTCTAGTGTATTTGAACAGAAGGAAATATCTGAAATTTTGGAGCTATAACCCATACCATACTTTTAATATAAAAATAATTATTTATTAAACTGTACTTTGAAATTTACCACTTTTCTGTATATATTTCACATTTAAAAATGTTTGAAAGGTAGGGTTTTAGTGTAAAACCACTTGTTCTAAGTTCAGATGAAGTATCTTCATAAGTTTACACAATGTTTTTCATGTAAAGAAAGTGCATTGTTTCAAAACACTCACTCGGTTTTTGGTATCTTTCTAATGGCCAACAAAATATCCAGATCTCCAAAAGATGATATAATGGAATCATCACTATAAAGCTTTGTACTTTCACACAAAATAAAAATCCTTAAAAATTCATGAGGGGTAAGGTTTTCAAGCCTAGTCTTCTATGCTAAAAAAAACCCCAAGTACAGAGTGTCCTAGTTTTGAGAAAACTTGTTTAAGAAAGAAAATGTGCTCAGGAAATAAGGGTAGGTAGTAAATATGATTAATTATAAGTAATATAAGATATCTCAAATTTAACTTTATGTCACAGAGAAATAGGTAAAATGGAAAGGAGTCAGGAACTAGGGAACCAAAAAAGTAAAAAGCGTGTAGATTCAGAAAGGGCAGCATGAGCAAAAAGCTATAGAACTCACTTAGGAAGTCTGTATAGGAGTTACAATTGCAGAGTCTATTTCCTCAGGACTACAAATCTGGATTATACTTATAGAATTATCAATAATTTCCATGTTCCCCATCTGTACAAGTTTTCTAATTCAGTGAATTTCTAATTCACAAAACTTAGTGGCTTAAAAAAATCCCACAAATGTATTACCTTACAATTCCACAGTTCAAAAGTCCAGTGCAGGTCTCAATGGACTAAAATCTAGGTGTTAGTAGGCTGTGGTCCTTTCTGGAGGGTCTAGGGAGAATCGTATTTCTGCTTATTTGGAATGCTGGCAAAATTCAATTACATGTGGTTTTGGGACTATGGGCTGTTTCCCTGATGGCTGTCAGCTGGGTGCCATCCTTACTCTTAGGAGGCCCTCTCCATTTCTACCACATAAACCCACAACCAGCAATGGGACATGAAATCCTTTTCATATTGCCATATCCCTGACTTTCTTGTTTTCACATCTTTCTTCCTATAGCTGTGAAAGGTTCTCCGCTTTTACGGACTTATGAAATTAAACTGGGTCCACCTGGGTAATTCAGGGTAATCTTCTCACAAGGTTTGTAACCTTAAATCAGATCTGCAACGCCTTTTTACCAGGTAAGGTAACACTTATGCACAGGTTCTGGAAATTAGGGTATGGACACCTTTGGTAGTTATTCCACCATTCTGCCATCTGACCCCCAAAGACTGACATCTGCCTGACATGTAAAATTACATTCACCCTATCCCAGGATCCCAAAAGGTCCCATATCATTGTAGTACCAACCAAATTTCATCATTAACTCAGAAGTCCCATAATCGCATCATCTAAATTATAGAAATCAGGAATGGGTGAAGCTCTGGGTACAATACATCCTTGGGCACAATTGCTTTCTACCATCTATATACTATGAAAGCAGAAAACAAATTACTTGCTCCTAAAATACAATGGAGGAACAGTCCTATGATAATAGTTATACATTCTGTTTCAAATGGAGGGAAAAAAATGGGAAGAAAAAAGGAGCCACCAGTCCCATAAAATTTTGAAATGCAGCTTGGCAAATTCCATTACACATCAAGGCCTAGAAATAACCATCTGTGGTGCAGGGCTCTGACAACTGGGCTGCAGCTTGGCTCTCTGGGCAGGACTCTGCTCTGAGCCAGCCTTCCTTTTTCATGAAAGGCAGCTAGTGTTTGCAGCTCAAAAGTTTTCTCAGCCAGTGAAAATTCTACACATTCTATGTATAGAATGATGGAAGTCCATCACCCTTTAATTTCATTCAAGTCCAAGCTTGCAGTTATTTCTGCCAGTAAAATTTCAAGGACTTTGTGGGTCTCCCCTGTGTGTCACAGGGATTCACTCCATTAGACAAGAGGCTTGTTGATAGATTTTTCCTAATTACTGTACCTGGCACATACTAAGGTGGCTGAGGAACGATGCCTTTAAGCCTCCTGGGTGCTCTCTGGTTTGATTGTGGGGACCTGAAAATCACACCCTTAATCTCATCAAAGAGCTTTCTATGTGGCTGAATACTATGACATACTGATCTTTCCTGAGATATTAGCAAAATGTTTCAGTCACAATTTTGGCTTTCATGACACTGTAATTCATTTTTTCCCCCAAGCTCACCAAATTTAATCCTGCCCTAAGACATCAGACAATACAATTTTATAAGAGAATATAAAAGCAAGAAACCATTTAAATAGTATTAACAAAAACAGGGGGAGGGAAAGTATTGTTCATTGTTTTGATTTTAAACCCTGTGAACATATTGTATATTCAAAACATAAACCTAAATTGAAATTTAAAAACTTAGAAGCAGACACAGAGGGGTACAAGAACACACCCTATTATACCACTGAACTCAAGCTGGCATCAGAGCTAACAAAATTGTTATAGACTGAATCTCTTAATTTTAATGTCTTCTGCAATCAAGACAAGCTAAGAATTTCCCAAATCCTCACGTCCCAATTCCTTTCTGTTTAATAGTTTCCCCCTAAGTTTATCCCTTCCTTCTCGTATTTTACTATATAACCAGTAAGAAGAAATCAGACTTCACTTTCAATACTTTATTTGAAAATTTTCTTAACTAAATATCCATATAAAGACTTTGTATATAATAATTTGTAGCAGCTTTATTTTTAATAGCCCAAACTGGAAAAACAGACATGTGGATAAATTTTGGCAGATCCATACAATAGAATACATTAGCAATAAAGACAATGAGCTATTCAAATTCACAACTTGTTAGTGAAAGGCAGCAGACAACATCAACACTTTATGGTTTTCCTTATATAAAATGCTGGAAAAGGCAAATTTAACTTTATTCAAAATAAATCAATGGTTACCTAGGGATGAAGCATCAAGAAGGGCAAAAAGGGATTACAAGAGGGCACGAGGTAATTTTGGAGATGATACATATGTTCATTACGGTGTATAGGGTGATAGTTTCATAGGTGAACACATGAATCAACAACACTTAGCAAACTGTACACTTTAGAATGTGCAGTTTATTGCATGTTGTCCTCAATAAAGCTTTAACAAAATGATTCCACACAAAATACTTTCGTTTAGAAAACCAGAAGTTCAGGTAACTATATAGTAACTCCACCATTCCACTCCTCATGCCTTGGAAAAGTTACCTTTTCCTCAGCGGCAGGAAAAAACTGGCAGGCAAAAAGGCCATTTCCCCGAGTCACCAGGAACTCTGGCTAGCTATAAAAGTGACATTCCTGGTCTATATGATCTCTTCTGTCAGGGAGAGGAAAAATTTCTTTCTCACAGGGTTCCTATCAGTGCAGCAAAGACATGAGGTAAACACCCCAGGAAAGTGACAGGAATCCAAGAAACCTTTATATTCTTGGTTCTGCCAGGGATCCTGAGAATCTCTGTACACCCTCACCCTGTACAGCCATCACAACTAGAGTATTTGTGGAGGTGCTTTAGAATGGGCATATCCTCTCTATTCACACCTATTATTTCTGTACCAATTTAGGTTCCTTCCTGGACACTCGGAGTCTGACAATCACCAATTACATACCAGATTCTAGCCATCAGGGCACATGGCACCTTGGCAGATCCCAAAAACAGCTACCTGAGTACCATGACAAATGGAACATCCTTTTGAAACAAAAAACCCAAATAATGCTGCTTTCCAACAAAACCGAAGGTATTCACAACTGACTCTTCCTCAAAGTGCTATCTGGGACTTCAAGTAACTTTGGAATCCAGACAAGATTAGGTCCACAAAGCCCTCCATTCTTGCCTAAGAAGATTTTGTGAGAAACAGAAATTAACACCAAAACTGGACTGAGAACTCTTTGTCAACCTGCTCTCCCATCTGAGGTTCACAATGCTGGAAAACCTCTTCAGTTGGTCAGAGCATTATTCTCTACTCAAATTAAAGAATCCCCAATACTAAAAGGGACTTGAACAACAAATAAGTCCAACAGAACACAAACCAGAGCAATATGAGGCAAGAAGTTTCCAGACAGGGTGATTGGAAGCTGGAAATAGTCATCGTAAGCATCACTTGAGGCCAACAATGTCCATGAAGAAAGTAAGCCTCTGCAAAGCACCACCAGAACACAGTTCAGATCCTCTTGGCCAAAAATGAGTCATGTCCACACTCACAGCAATCAGAGGATAGGAAATGAAAATCACTATCAAACTCAAGTTTCTCAAGATGCCCTCCAGGCATTGGTGAGAGAATGTACAGAGTTCTGCCTTCCTGAGGATGCTGGGGTGAGTAATGTCACAACAACTGGTAAAGTTGACATGGGTTCACCCACAGGTACTGGCAGTGACACTCCTAGCAAGGAGCCTGAGCAAGTTAGAGAAAGTGCTACTTATTTACTGAAAGTACATCATACCTGACACTTATTAGATATCTCCCCAGTGTGGATTGTTGAGATACATGAGGTTCAGTATCAGACTGATGATTCCCTCTCAAAGGCCAGCCACAGAACTTCTGTGTGTTCCCTGTTGTGTTGATCAAGAAGATAATAAAGCACTTCTAATCCTAGCACTTCTAATGCCTTCTTACAGCGTGAATTTTCTGGTGCCGAACAAGGTGGGAGTTTAAGCTGAAGGCTTTTCCACATTCACTGCACTCATATGGCCTTTCTCCAGTGTGTACTTTTTTGTGCCGAACAAGATGAGAGCTTCTGATAAAGTCTTTCCCACATTCACTGCACACATAAGGCCTTTCACCAGTGTGAACCCTCTGGTGTGCCATAAGATCAGAGCTTTGGCTAAAGAATTTCCCACATTCAACACACTCATAATGCTTTGCCTCAGAGTGAATCCTTTGATGTTTAATAAGGCTGTATTTGTGGCTAAATGATTTCCCACATTCACTGCAACTATAAGGATTTTCTCCAGTATGAATACTCTCATGCTGAACAAGTGTAGATTTGTGTCTGAAGACTTTCCCACATTCACTGCACTTGTAAGGCCTTGCTCCAGTGTGAACTCTCTGGTGTACAATTAGGTTGGAGTGATGGCTAAAATATTTCCCACATTCACCACACTTATAAGGCATTTCTCCAGTGTGGATTCTCTTGTGCTGGACAAGGTTGTCTTTGCGGCTGAAGGCTTTCCCACATTCACCACATTCATAAGGTCTTTCTCCAGTGTGAATTCTCTGGTGCTGAGTAAGTGTGTCTTTGCGACTGAAAGCTTTGCCACATTCACTGCACTTGTAATGCATTTGTCCTGTTTGAAAGGCCTTCCCAATCTTGGTGGTCCTGGGTATCTTCCTCTCACTTGTGGTTGGGCTCTGGCTGGAGACTCCCTGAGCTGGCAAAGAAGTTCTAGTCCACGTCATATGTGGTGTTTTCCTGATGTGAGAGTTCTTCACAAACTCTGCAGTTCTTCAAAACGAGGCCCTGTCTTCCTTCCTTCTTAAGGATTTGTCTACATTATACTGCTTCTGGTGATGGTGAAGGATTGCCCTGAACAGGAACTTTTTTCCACATGCCCCACACATATAAAGTTTCAGTATATGGTATACACCCTGGTGTTCAGCCAGGTACAAAATATGTTTTAAGATGGGGCTACATATGTCACGAGGGTGGACTGTCTGGGTGGATGAACTTTCCTTGGTAGTACTAACCTGTGATACGCCTTCTACAGAAGATGCCTCTTCATCCTCTCCATGCCAACCACCTGAAAGCAGAGAAATGCTGGAGAAGTGCCTGATAACTTTGGTAGAAGGGGGCGACCCTATCACATATATGTAGCTGGTAAACCCAGGACTGAGTCCACGGAGTTGTAGTCAGGATACAGCTGGGTTTATGTTGAAGAAAAAGATGCTGTGGGGTACCACCAGGCTCTTAAGATCACAGAACAGAGGTTTCATGAGGGACAAAGACAAAAGGATGGGGTGTAGCATGGGGAGGGGAGGCAGTGTCTTCAACTCATTCTTCTGTACAACAGCTTTTGGCAGGGCCTTGCTGCTGGTGACAGGTGAGTGTTACACAGAAACGTATGTTGAGGGGTGAAAAAAGTTATATGCATGTCTTATGATACCTCAATGTATGGTATCAAATATTGGTTACTCAAATATTGGTAAACACTGCAGAGAGAGCAGCAGAGAGGACCAGTGAGTGGTAGAACACAGAGACATGGAGGATAGCTCAGATCAAAAGCCAAAATAGAAACGACATTTTACACAAGGAAGAGAATGAGATGTTAAGATAGAAACAAGGTATGGCCACCGGCCTTGACATCAATAAATTGGAAGTCACAGGACAGGTTCATGGTACTATCTGGAAGCAGCCATGAAATTATGCCCTCCCTAAGTTCCTACTCACCAGAGCCAGGCCCTGTCCAAGCCCCTCCTTCTGTAGGTGGAGTCATGCCTTCCCTTTCAAGCTCCCAAGGGTCTACCCCTGTTCTAGTTGTGTAACCACCAAGAACCTGAGATATAATTCCAGGGAAAAGGAAGGGCAGGTGAGTAGAAAACACTTGCCCAGCACAACCCACCCGTCAGAGATCAGACATCTGTAAATACTACCGAAAGAACCTCAGAAAAATGTTTTACTGGATTTGCCCAGTGGACCCAAACAATGATCATGACTGTAACTCATGGCCTGTGCAGGCCCGAGGAAATGTCAGCTAGAAAGGAGCTGAACCTGGGGCACAGAGGTGCCCTGGATGGGAACAGTCACCTGGGTAGTGAAAGGCCAGGCAGGTTGGAATCCACCGGGCTGAATGAAAGACTCCTGAACATCTGGAAGAACAGAAATAGGGAGGATGGCATGGGGAGCACATTGAGGGGAGGGGGGATGGAGGGGAAATCAGGAGTTGGATCTTAGACATGGTGATTCTGAGTTTACACGAAATAGAAACATCACATGGGCAGCTGGAGATCTATGCCTGGAGTTTAGAGGAGGTGGTAGGGCTGGAGATTTCCCAGGGATGAGGGCTAGCTGTCTGTGCCATCTTCCAGATGATCAGGAAAAAGCAAAATAAATTAAACGATTGAATGGCCCTTCAGTATCTATTTTCACATACATGGGACACAACAAGAAATCCTTTTGTTTCTTTCCTCAAAGCCTACACGGAATCCAATGACTATCCCGATCCCCTGCGGCCAACCTCTGGTCCAGTCATTACCGTAACAAGGCTGCCATCTGTAGTCTGCTGGAGTAGCTTCCTCAGTGCTTTCCTGCCTCCATCCTCCAACCCCACCCCACTGTTGTCTGTTCTTACCTGAATAAACCCTGAGATATTTTTAAAACCCTCACTCAGACGATGTCCTTTCACTGTTCAAAACCCTCCACGGCTCCCTTCCAGCGTCCTCGGAATGAGGGTACAATTCCTCAGACACTCTGCTCCCGGCAGATACGAGAACTCCAGGCTTCCCGAACGGTCCAGGCTGGACCGCACGCCTCTGCTCGGGCTGGCCCCTAGCCCTCAACCCTCTCCCACACCTCATCGCTCCGGATGTAAGAAATGGGGCCCCAGCCCACGAGCACCCAACTGACCTGACTAGGGGCCTGGTCTACACGGACGGGAGCAGGCGCTCCTCATTCGGGCCTTCAGGATTCGGAAGCGGAGGTGGGAAGAGTTGAGGGTCGGGGGACCAGCACTTACCTGGCCGGTTCCGCCTGGGGACAGTGCGGGGCAGCCGGGTCACGGCGGGGTCACCACGAGCGCGGGCGCCGCCCCCACCAAGCCTCCGACCCACATCCGTGCAATGGGAACACGGCCTCCTCCCGCGTCTTCCCGGTTCCCCTACATCGGGTCCAACGCAGCGTTCCGAGCCTCCGCTAGGTGCATCCAACCAAGAGCAGACAAAATGTCCGCGGCGAGGAAGACGCCGGAAGTGCCGCCCTGCGCCCTACGCGCAGGGGAACGCCCCGCCCTCGGGCTTTGATTGGCAGGCCTCACCGCGCCGCCGGGATTTCTGGGGAATGTTGTTCCCTGTGTTGTCCACCCGAGGGAGGCGCGCGAGCCCCGACGTCTGGCCGAGGGGCACTGCAAGGGGCGCAGGGAAGTGGGGTGCCCAAAGGCTCAGAAACGCGACAGAGCTTTGCGCCTCTCCGGAGGGGTGCACCCGGATTCCGTGGAGCGAGTCTGTGCTTAGCGAATAAATGCTCTCGGACAGTCTTTCGCGTGTTCCCCAAAGCTACGAAACCAATGCGTGCACCAAACCGAAGTCACTGCAAAATTAAATGCTAAAAAGAAAAACAAAGTATTGGAAAGGGTACAAACTGCTACGCATTCGTAATCTGAAGTAAGTTTATTACTAACACGCCATGCGGATATCTTAAGAAAAGACATTCCAGAAATAGAAAAGGAATGAAAAATCTGTCCGTGGAGAGTTCGGTGTATTTGAAAAGCACCCACAGGGCTACTGCAGCTGGAACATAATAGGGCTAGGAACAGAAAGTAAGGGATGTTTTCAGTTGAGAGGATGGTCGTAGGTTGCACTGGACTGCTGCATAATCTTAAGTCTCATATATCAAAACTTATGCCCTTTCATCTACATGAGTCCTTTTCTGACATTATGATTTTGTTTTCTAGTTTGCACTTTTCTATTTGTTTGTTCCTGTGTCGATAAATACAAATTCATCTTCCTACAATTTAGTTTGCCTGAAAATCTGGTACTTCCTTTCCAAATTTGTTTGGTTCAACTAAAGTTTGCCTTTTTCCATTAAGTTTAAGATAACATTTAAAAATTCCCATTTATTTCATTCATACCTGATAATAATTAAAGTTATTTTAAATAAATTATGGTAGATTTGAAGTAATTATAATATCAAATAATCCAATTCCAGGATATGTACTGCTGGTATAGTTAATATTTTTCCTATAGTTTAAAATGTCTCCATTACAGGTAATATCCAAAGAAATTGTTTCTATATGAGATTTGAACCACCATTTGGTGTGATTAGCTGAACATTTAAAATACTGTCACATGAGAGGAGTTTGGTGCTGGGGTCCCAGTACATTTGCTATGACCTTAAGCAATTTTGAAACAAAAGGAGTACAATAGCGCCTGTCCTCTATCCCATTACCAGTATAGAAATAGAAATAGCTGTTCAAGTTCTAGAATGTTTTATTGTGTGTGTGATTTTGAAGGTTTATTATTTTAGCCTTACAACTATTATTCTTTTTTGTAAAGGAAATGTCTTTTAGAACAATCTCCCAGCATTTTGCCTTGCCACACCACAAGAGGGCAATGTTGTCACAGGAAAAAAAATATCAGACGCTTAGCCCCAAATAACTGGAAAAAATAAGGAGAAAAATATTATATAGGGAAACATAAAACTCTATATAATAGTCATAGAGCCCTATCATCTATAAAATTTAAAAAGAATAATATTTAACACAGACTTCATAACATAAAATGGATGCAGAATTGAAACAGTTCATTCCACATATTAAAGTATCTGGAATAGGGCAGGCAACAGGGCTCAGTGGCAGAATTCATGCCAGAGACCTGTGTTCAATTCCTGGAGCCTGGCAATGCCAAAAAAAAAAAAAAAAACCCTAGAATAAATAGAAACCTTGGCACACTCCTTATAAGTTTTTCCAAATATAGGTCTCTTGGAATTAAGAACTGAGAAAAAATAAGAATAAGAAGATAAACAAAGGCAGAAAAAATAATGGCACAGAACAATGCAGCTCCATTATTAACTTGGATCCATAGAAAAGGAAAAAGCTCTGACTGAAAATATGTTCACTTAGAATACATGCTATAAAAACATTTCAAGAAGAGACAGAATTATTGGCAGATATAAATAAATTACTAGCTCTTGTAAATATTAGTACATTCTCTCAGAAAATGACAACTCAAGTGGCGAAAGATAAGTAGAAAATATACATAATATTAATATCATATTTGGAGGACACACACATCTTGGTCATGTACTTCTGTATATTCACAAAAATGTACATTTATTATGTCAAAAATGATTCTGCAATGAAGATTTCTTAATTTTCACAGTCGTCTGTTAGAGCAGCCTTTCTTGGACGTGGCATTCTACAAGAGAACCTGACTCTAAAGAGAATTATTTGTGTCAATATCATCTTAGTGTTCCAAAGGAATGTAAATAACTAGGACCAGTCTAATAAAAGACAAAGCATACCATTGCCTACAATTGATTTATTTGGACATCCTGTTTGATTCTCTGTTGGAATCCAGTTGATTGAGAGTACAGAGTGGAGTTCATGCAAGGAGTTAGATAAGTCAAATTTCTTGGCTGCTTTACTGCGTGCTCACAATTATCTTCAGAGTTTATGCTGAACACCACAAACTAACACAGCTGAAGCTAATTCTCCAGTGTGCACAGAAACTCCTTCTAGGTTGGGGCACATTGTGTTCGAGGAATCCTTTGATAAGAAGGCGCTGTAAGGCAAGATGGCCCAAGGTATATGCTCATCTCAGATTCATATAGTCAGAAACATGTAGGAGGGTTGAGGCAATCCTATGTGTCGTATTTGCCATATTTTGTGGCTTTGCAAGACTAAATAAAGTGGAATTATCATTTGCATTGGAGGAGATTTTCAGTTTTTGTTTTCTCTCGAGACCAGCGTTTCGAACATGAGCTGTGGTTTCCAAACACTGGGTGAATTAGAATTGCCTGGAAACCTGGTAAATGCATAGACACCCATCTCTTCCTTATTTCAGTGAGTCTGAGCTTGCGCATCCTTTATTAGCTCCTGGTGATGCTGATGCACAGAAAAAAATCAAGAGCCACTGCCCTAGAATATTCAGTTTGTGAAATATAAGCCTGTGCCTGTGTACTCTGTTTACTTCCTCAGAATATTGCAATCACAGATATACTTTATAACATAATAGTGGACATAATACAGATTAAAATGGCATAAGTCATAAGATACAATACAGTATTAATACAGCATAAACACAATACAAGAAAATATGATGTATATAGTATAAATAGGCACTAGCCCTGTAACTGACATAAGGCATCCAAGAAAGACCCCTCTCCATCCCCCAGTTGAGATTTTTTAAAAACTTTTTATTGTGAAATACTTTCAAACTTAGATTTTGTAACTTAGGGCAGTTACAAAAATGGTACAAACCCCACACAGCAAATTCCAATATACCCCTATTCCCTAAGCTACCCAGATGCACCAATATTAATGTTTTGCGCTATTTGCCATATCATTCTATCTATCAATACAAAAGAACCTATTAAGAGCATGAAAAGACAGGGTATACAGGGAGAAAATGCTTGCAAACCATGTATCTAACAAAATATATATATATAAATTATGTAAGTGTGATGGTTAGGTTCTGGTGTCAGCTTGGCCAAGTGATGATGCCCAATTTGTCTGGCCTGACCATTGCTGCAAGGATATTTCATGGCTAGTTGATAAAGCGGAAGGCTGGTGTATTAAATCATCAGTCAGTTGTTTGCATCTGGGGCTGATTACATCTGCGAACAACTAAGGCGTGTTTCCCACAATGAGATAATTCAGTCAGTTGAAGACTTTTAAGGAAGAAGAAAAACTCTTTTCACTGCTTCTTCAGCCAGCAAGACTGTCCTGTGGAGTTCATCCAGACCCTTCATCAGACCTGCCAGCTTCACAGCCTGCCCTACAGATTTTAGACTCTTTCATCCCCACGGTTGGTGAGACACCTTTACAAATCTCATATTCTCATATCTCTTCTGTTGGTTCTGTTTCTCTAGAAAACTATGTCTCTTAAAACCCAGCAGTAAAAAAGAAATAGTCTAATTGCAAAATGGGCAATAGACATGAAGAGACATTTCAATGAAGAGAGTATAGGGTGGAAAACAACTACTTGAAAAGATGTGCAAACATCAAGCAATTAGAAAAATGCAAATTCAGACCAATCTATTTGAACAGCTAACATGAAAATAGTGACCATATCAGGTACTAAGGAGAATGTGAAAAAACTAGATGTTTCATATATTTGTGATGGGAATATGAAATGGTACAGCCATTCTGGAAAACATTACTTTTTTAAAAAGCTTTTCATAATTGTGTGTATGTTTATACCTAAACAATATATTATTTAGTTTTGTGGATTTTTTCAAACTTTATACAAGTCTCATAGTTTAAGTAGCCTTCTGGGATTTGATTTTTTATTTGGTAAAATTATGTTGCTAAAATTTTTGATGCATGCAGCTATAGCTCATTTTTTCTGTCCTAGAGTATTCCAACACTGTTCACCCATATTCCTAACTGTTTATTTACTTCTAGTTTTTTACTCTCATGAACAGTGCTCTCTCGAAAACTCATAAACACGTGTCCTTGGACAAATGTTCAGCGGTTTCTTATGGTCATTTTCCTAGGGCTGTGATCATTAGAGTATAAGGTGCATGAAAGGTCATCTTACAAGATAATGTCCAAGTTTTTCTAAATGGTCATTCCAATTAACATTTCTATCAGCAACATATGAGGGATCCCACTGATACGCATCCTCTCCAATCTTTAATATTTTCAGGGTCCTTAATTTTTGTCAATCAAATGGGTCCAAAAGTGTATTTCATTGTTGTCCTGATTTGCATTTCCTTCATTAGTTCAAAAGCTGAGCTCTCTTCATTCAGTTATTGGCCATATGTGTGTCTTATGAAACATTTTTAATTTTGATAAAGTCTAATTTATTGATTTGTTTTTTCTTTTATGGATTGTGTTTTTTATGTCATGTCTAATAACTCTTCACCAAGTCCTGGTGTCTGGAGATTTTCTTAAAATATTCTTATTGAGTTACATTTTACACTTAAATTTATGACCCACTTTGAGTTAATACATGTATTATGGTGTGAAGTTTAGTTTGTATTTCTTGTACTGTTGTTGGCCTATGGATGTTCCATTGTTTAGACGCCATTCATTGAAAATATTATGCTGCCTCCATTGAATTGGCTTTGGCCCTTGTAAAATAGCAGTTGTGTGTATTTGTGGGGATGGTGAGGGCCACGGGCTTTTGTGAGGAGAAAGCAATAGCAAAAGGGTGATCCTAGTGGTGACAGGGGGACCTGAGAAGTAGTACAAGAGTTCCATACCTTGACAGTGGTCACACAATATACAAGCGTTAAAAAGAGGTAGAATTATGCCCACAAATTGTACCCATGTCAAATGCTGGCTATAATATAGTACTAAAATCATGTAAGATGTAACTATTGAGGGAAACTGGGTAAAGGGTACATTGGACCTCTCTGTCCTACTTTTGCAGCTTCCTGTGAATGTATAATTATTTTCAAATAAAAAGTCTTCTAGAAAGTAATGAATTGACAATTTACATACACTGGACAGTTTCAGATGAAGTGGACAAATACCAATAGTGAAACAAGAAGAAATAGAAACTCTGAGTATTTCTATATCTACCAAACAAACCATTTGCCCAGTTTGCTGCTAATTTTACTGAGTGCTGCCATACAATTTTCAGCACCTTTCGTTGTCTTACCTTCTGCTTATGTGGTCCTGTGTTTGTGAGCCATTTTCTCCCAAAGTTTGATCATAGTTTTCATTCATTCTGATGAATTTCGTTGTGAATGTTCTTAGGTAATTTTTTTTTCCTTTTCTCTTTTCATTTTCTTGTAGTTACTCTGTGTGGATTTCATCCTGCTCCTTTTTAATAATTTATCTTTAAATTGGTGAGTGCTTGAAACAGCTTCTTGGCAGCAACACTTATTTTTCCTACCAGAAAAAAAATGAAGTGTCTGGCACCATGAACCTGAGCTCTCCAATATGGTAGCCACTCGTCAGCATTCTGGCTTTAAGGTAGAAGGGACTGGCAGAAGAAGCAGGTTTTGGAGAGCTTCCACTTGTCACACACTATCTGCCCAGTTGTCAGGCCACCCAGATTTTATTCCTACCCCACCCCCAAACATACACAATGTTGAAACCCAGATGGGGGCCCCAGGCACATCAAAACTGGACCCTCATGTCCTTCTTTACTTTTTTCCCCAAGTGCCTCCATCCCTTGAAGTCGCTTTAGATCTACCACTTCCTACTCACTGCCCACTGTGACTCATCACAGGGTCATTTTTCCCATTCAAGCTCCAGCCTACATCTCCGCCAGCCCTGCCTGCTACCTTCCCCAGTCCCTGCTGCATCCCGGGGGCTGCAGATTCCAAGAGGCCCAGGGCACGGCAATGAAGCCTCAGTTTGGAACGCCTAGTAGAAGGGCTGCTTAGAATCACTTGTTTGGGAGCCCCTCCATCTGGTTCTGACTTTGACAATGCCTTTCTCAAAGTATCAGACACATTTTGCTTAATTTGGACATTTTCACGACCTTAGAATTGCAAATTATAAAGTAATAAATCCTCACTGTAAAATCCAACCCATTTCTGGTATATTGCATTTCATCAATGGGATGAATGGGAGTAGTATAGCCCAGTCCCCAACCTATAAAACTTCTGGAGAAGACACTTAGGGAGGGACAGTAAAACTTCCAGGAAAATCTTAGAGAAAAAATTTCAGATGAGTAAACTAAACCCCTGATTTGAGACTGATGGGTACTTTAAGTTTACCTGGCATCAGAGTTAATGACTTCTAACTTATCACTGGCAATAATTTTTGGCTCTATTCTCATCAGAGACCCAAAACACTGCCTAACGCCTGATCCTCTTCATTTTTGTATTCCTCTTCATCCAAGAAAATGCATTTTGCAGAGAAATGTGCAAGTGTCATACTGTCTTGCAACATGACTACTTCTTTTGTACCTCAGTCTAGTATAAGGAGAATTACATTAAGAATTGATAAATTTCTGTCACCCTACAGCTGCTACGTCGTTAGAGTCATGCTTCTCTCACATGTGTTACTTTGCTATGTGTCTAAATGGTCTCCAAGCTCATAACATTAACACTCTACAGCCCATTCTCAAAACAGGGGTCATGAGCATATTGTCACTTTCTGTCTTGTTCAAAGCCCTATGTTGGCTCCTGAATGTACTCAGTGTAAAATGAAAAGTCTGTACGGTGACCTTCCCTGCCTCACATGGCCTAGTTCCTGTGACAGCTCTAACTTTCTCTCCTCCTCCCTGGTTCCCCTGGGAACAGGACAGGCAGTTTAGTCCTTAGGAGAGAAAACCCCACATAGCTCACCCCTCATCTCCCTCAAGCATCTGTTCAAACACCTTTCATGTAGGAGGCCTTCCCTTCTTCCCTGGGCAATTTTACTTCCAGCCATCCCCCCTACATACACATCGCATTCTCTCCTTCTTTCCAATGCATGTATTACATTTTAACATACTATAGAATTTCTTCTTTCCTATCTTTCTTCCTTGAATATGGCATCATCCCTGAGGGTGGGGCCTTTCCCATATTTGTATCCATGTCTCAAAATGCCTGAAACTCAGAAGGTTTTCACTGAGCCATGAGTAAACATGACACTACTTTGTTGGGTTTTACCATTCTGCAAACTCTCTAAATATCCCTTTACCTATTTGCGCAAGTGGTCAGCGCTTTCAAGAAAGAAAAATAATCATATTTTGAAAACAGCGCCCTTATTGTGGCCAAACTTCCATCAAACCCACGCACCACTCAGCTTTGTTCTTTCACTTCCCCAATTTCATGGCGATCTTAACTTTTTCCGTCTCACACTGATATGTTTCCTCAGAACGATTTCTATCACTATCTTTGAATAATTGCATGATTGTTATTAATAACTTCAAGTAAAACATAAGAAATGGACTCAAATCTCAGTCTGCATGTAATGCAAGGACAAGATAATGGTTCCTGGCCCACAGCTGGAATGGACCCACCTGTCCCTGAGTGACAGTATTAACTGGCGTGTCCAGCCTGGCATCCCAGGCCGCGTGTGCGCACATGCCTCGGCTAGCAGGGCAGCCAGCGCCGCCCGGGAGGCTGGACACTGCCCCTTTAAGGAGAGGCGAGGCCCCACCCCCGGCCTGTTTCCACGTTCCGTGGCGGTTACGCTAATAACTAAGTCTTCAAAAAGAGAAACAACGCCCCTGAAAAGCACAGAAAATATTAGGTATGGCATATATGCATAATATATCTATAAAATGCTATCACAATTTTTCCTAAAAAAGTAATAATAACAAGGAAGGCCCTTTAAATGGCCGGATGCAGACCCGAACCGCATTACCCAGAAGGCTGTGCACCACGGGTCTCCGCACGTCCCGCCTCAGGCAGAGGACAGGCCAATGACAGGCCAGGGAACGGGCGTGAGGGCGGGACTTCTGGCTCCTCTTCCTGGTGGCCCTGCTGTCTCGTGGGGAGTGATCAGGGTCGCATCGGACTGGTGCGCTACACCGGGTCGTCTCGCCGAGCGGCTCTGCGGCTCCCACGGAGAATGGCAGTGGGCAGCGTTGGAGCCACTTCCGCGCCTCCATTAGGACCTGGATGAGGGTTCCGCCGAGCCCTCGGCATCCCCCGGGCGCCGCCTCTCCCGGGCCCGTGTCGGTCACATTGTCTGATGGACCCGGCGCGGGTGAGTGGAGGGTGCCCCAAGCCCTCGCCCGGTCGGACCCCCTCTCCCGTGGCCCAGGCCCTCGATTCGGGGTGTGTTGTTGTCCCAGGATTATTTGCCTTCCCTATCCCCTGCCGTTGAGTCTGGGGGAGCTGCGAGGGAGGAGAGGGCAAGTTGTCCCTCCTGGTCTGGGATCCCGAATCCAGCCCAGCCGTTATGAGTGGAGACCCCCATTTCTGCAAACCAATGGATGCGGTGTGGAAGGCTAAAATATAACTTCTCAGAATTCTCTTAACTCCTCCCTTGAGTATTACCGACGTGCAAGGAGAAGTACAGACTGCAGAGTCCGAGACCTCACTGTGGCTTTTGGCCATGACCCTTTACGAGCTGTCAAACTCTGAACTCTGTCCTTGGCCTCCCTTTTTTTGATTCTAAAATGGGAATACCAACATCTTGCTTGTGGGAACTGGGGAGGGGATATGCATGATGTGTCCCCAGTATCCAGCATGTCCCAGGATACTGCCTCTGTTTCGCTTTCCAGATGTTGGTGACTTTTGAAGATGTGGCAGTGTTCTTCACCCAGGAGGAGTGGGGACTACTGGACCTGGCCCAGAGGACCCTGTACTGGGAGGTGATGCTGGAGACCTGCAGGCTCTTGTCCTCACTGGGTAAGCCTCTGCAGGCTGCCTTCCCTCCTCCCCACAGCTCTGCCCTGTTGTAGTCAAGAAACATAGTCCATCTCAAAACTACTCAAATACCAAAAGGGAAGGATTTATTGGAGGGACGTGGAGGTGTCTGGTACAAACCAAGGGTAGTATGTTCAGCTGGGCACTGTGAGGACCAGAAATTGAGAAATGAGAGAACCGTGGTTCACAGTCTCTTTATTTCTCCTTGTGGGTCTACTTGTTCCACTCTCTGCAGTTTGAACTTTCTTTCTCAAGAGTTGATGGCTGAAAAGAGCCACTCCAAAACTCACTCTTGGAGACCCCTAGATATTTTTCTCTATTTCTCTCTGTATGCTTTTATCATGTCACTTTTTGTCCACCTAACTGTCTCTACATGCATGCTGGAGGAGGAATCAACCTCCAGAGCCCACACTTCCCTCAACCTCTACCCAGGTCCCAGCACAGGCACTAATTCCTCCTTCCAGGAGACTAAATCTGACTTGTCCAGCTCGGTTGGGTCACATGTCCCCAGTTGATGCGTAGTTCTTCTAGAAGGTCAGAAAGACCACCAGGAGACGTCTTTATCAGTGCCAGGGGTCTGATGCCACACAACACAACACTAGGTAAAAGACTTCTTTCGCTCTTGGTGACTGCACAGTCATTATTTGTTTCCTGCTTCTTGGGCCACAATCCTCTACTGATTTGGGAATTGACTCTACATGGTATACATATGCATCAACAAATGGCACACTTGAACAATCTGAGAAAACCTTTTCATTCCTTCTCCTCTTTCAGCTTGTTCTTTATTGGAGGGAAAGAATTTCCATTTATTGCTGAGTCCCTGGTACCCCCGTAACTGTTGCTAATTACCCTTTTCACCAGATGGAGCTTGAGCTTTCTGGCACTTGATATCATGATTTTGATTTCACTGTTGTAATTTATGGTAACTTCTCTTTGTGTCTAGTGAAAGTGATTTATCAGAGCAAGGTGAGATTCCCTTTTTGAGTTACTATGTATTGATGGTCATCACTAACATTCCATGAGAACTTAGTTCTGTGTCCCATGGCTGCATCTGAACAGTTCTGGGGTTCTGTACCATGGAGCTCAAGAGGCATGGATGCTCTTAGTGATGTCAGATGGTGTCCCATTAGTTTTCCTGGGTAGTTTCAGTTTTCCTTTCCCCTTTGATGACAGCAGCCACATTCCTCTGTTAGTCCCCATCCTGAAGAACCAGATTGGATTTGATATGTTTCTTTGAAAAATACCTGTGTTTTGTTTCCATTTCCATTAACAGGGTATCCTGTTCCAAAAATAGAGCTGATATATCTACTGGAACATGGGCAGGAGATGAGGATGACTAAGAGAGGCCTCTTCCAAAGCATGTGTGCAGGTGAGTAGCCACATACTGGCCAGATAGGGGCCGTGGTAGCTGCCAATCCAAGTGGACAACTGGTTCTAGAATGTAATAGGAATCTTATTATGTCATCCCTTGTGGCCAGATTGGTCATGGAGCCTTTTCATATGTGGTATCTTTGTCCTCTCACTCCTTTCACCCTCTTCACTGGCCTCAGACTCTGAGCTCCAACTCCTTGGCCTTAAAAATCTGCCTTGCACCTCACCAGCCTTATGACCCTGGGATGGGGTATGCTATTGTTCATTGTCCTCTTGGTATAAGAAAGGCTAAATTTATGCTGCTACCACTGTAACAGATAACTCCAACGTATCTTGGGTCAACACATCAAAAAGTCTGGTAGGGATTGGTGAGGGAAGTCTATACCATAGTTATTCAGGGACCCATGTACCTTTCTTGGTCACAATATATGACCTTACAGTTTCCTTGGCATTCAGCTGGCATAGCCAAGTAAGTGAGGCAGGGTAGAAGTCACAGAGACTTGTATACCCATATCACTTCACTCACATTCTAGTGACATGAACTAGGCATTTTTTCACAGCATTATGCACACAGGTGGGAAATGTAGTTCAGCTCTGTGTTCAAGGAGAAGAGCATATGGGCTTAATGAACCACTATCTAGTCCTCCATCTACTCTTGAAAAATAGTAGGTTTTTCTTTATCTACTATAGAATGGGTTCTTTGAGGATGTCATTAAGAATACTAGAAACTGTTTATAACAGTACCTGACATGTAGTAATTGGCTCAATAAAAGTTAGCTATTAGGATATTCAGGTAATGATATTAATCATAATGAATAATTATATATTATTTTTTCTTCTGGACTTAAAGGAAAAATTGTCCTCATCTCCGAATTACTCTCTGCCAGTACTCTGCATCTCACCCTTCCCCACCTTCCCATCGATTCAGCCATTCTTCCCTTTGAGCATCAGAGATAATCACTACCATTTAAACATATCATAGTGACCTCTGGAATCTTCACCCACTAAAGGATGAGAACAGCATCACCCGTGTATTACCTCCATCTGTGCCCTTCTTACCCTTCCCGACTTTAGTATCTCCCTCACAGAGATAGCCACTTTCTTAAACTCTTGGTTTATTATTTTTTTACTTATATTGTTGGGAAGTTTATTACAAATTCAATTTCTTTGCTACATACAAGGCTACTCAGAGTTTCTATTTTTTCTAGTGTCATTTTTATTTGTCCACTGCACTTGAAATTGTCCAGTTCATGTAAACTGTCTACTTTTAACATTCTTTTTGAACCATTATAGAGTCATAGAAAGTTGCAAAGGTAGTAGAGGTCCCCTATCACCTTTAACCAGTTTCAATAAATGGTTCTATATCAACCATAATCATGGTACAATAGTAAAACCAGGAATCTGACATTGTTGCAAAATGAGGGTATAGTTTTATGTCATTTTATCACATGAATACATTTGTGTAATTGCCACTGCTATCAGGATACAGAATTATTCCAATACCACTTGCGCTCCCACTTTATAGTTACACCTAAATCTTTTCACCTACCACCCATATCCTCACAAATACACACAACTGATTTGCAAAGGACCAAATACAATTCAATAGCAGC
The DNA here is from genome assembly GCF_023851605.1 of Tamandua tetradactyla. Classification (NCBI taxonomy): domain Eukaryota; kingdom Metazoa; phylum Chordata; class Mammalia; order Pilosa; family Myrmecophagidae; genus Tamandua; species Tamandua tetradactyla. The sequence continues at coordinate 1,270,883 of NC_135342.1, read as the reverse complement.
AGAATATGTTTACATCAAATGATGCTGTAACAATTAAATTTCCATAGGTCTCCATAGCCAAGAAAATAAATGCATGAAATGAAGAAATGCAGCTTAAACACACATTATAATACAAAAATTCTCTCAAAATTTCAAGTTTAATTGTAAAAGCTTAAACAGTAAAACTTTTTGAAGAAAATATAAGAAATCTTTGGGAACTAGACCTTGATAATGAGTTCTTAGAGGTGATACCAGTAGCACAATCCAAAATAAAATATTGGACCTCATCAAAATAAAAGAAAAGGCTATGGCTCTCCAAAAGATGGCCTTAAGAGGATGAAATACAAAATACAATACTGTATAAAACAATACTTTGAAGAAATATCTTTAAATAATAGGTTTATAGAATAAATAACTCTCAAAACTCAACAGTAAAAATCACAGTCCCATTAGAAAATGGGCAAAGTGAAGTGGCATTTCAATAAAGAGCATATATGGATGGCAAATATGCACTTGAAAAGAGTTTCTACATCATAAGCCATTAGGAAAATGCAAATTAAGACTACTAAACACTTATTACAACAGCTGGAATAAGACCACTACACAGTTATTATAGCGACTGGAATAAAAAATTAAAATCTTGGCAGTACGAAGTACTGACAAGGGTGCAGTCAAACTGGATCTCTCTTGTATTTGTGATGGGAAATGTAAAGTAGTATAGCCATCCTGGAAAATAGCTCTTTACATTTGTTTTTCCATTCACGTAGGTATGTGTCTGCCTAAAATATATATGGTGTAGTTAATGTCTTTTTTATTTTTTTCTCTCTCTTTTTTTTCATGGGCAGGCACCGGGAATCGAACCCGGGTCCTCTGGCATGGCAGGCAAGCATTCTTGCCTGCTGAGCCACCGTGGCCCACCCATTATGTCTTTTTTAAACTTTACTGAATTTAAAGTAGTAAATTCAAAATAATTTAAACTACTTAAATTTAAAATAATTTAAGTAGTTATTCTTTGATTGTGTTTATTCAGTATTGTATTGATAAGGTTCTTGACGTGTGTAACTGTAGGTCATTCATTTTTTTCTGTTCTAAAATATCACATTGCATGAGTATCCAGCAGTGTATTCTGGATATTTACCAATGCTCCTATTGACAGTTAATGAATTTGTCCTCATGCAAGCAGTCATAGGTTGCTTTCAGTAGTGTTCCTACTGAATTATTAGATTATAAGGAATACAAATATAGGATTTTTTTGGGGGGGGGGGGGGTGGTGCATGGGCCAGGAATCAAACCTGGGTCTCCTACATGGCAGGTGAGCATTCTACCATTGAACCACCTGTGTGCACCTCCTGTTTTTGAAGTGGTTATTCCAGATTACATTTCCTCCAGCAACTTTAAAGAGATTCATTGGTACCCACCATCTCCAATATTTATATTTTCAGGCTCCCTATTTTTTGTATATTGAATGAGTACAAAAGTATCTCGTTGTAGTCTTGATTTGCATGTCCTTTATTAATAAGTAAGTTGAGCAGCTCTTCATATGTTTTTTAGCCACATGTGCATCTCCCTTGGAATGTCAGCTCATAATCTTTTGCCCTTGTTTCTATTTAGTTGTATGCTCTTCTCTTTTTGATCTGTCATAGTTCTTTATCTTTTATCAGTGTTTGAGTCTATTCTTCCAGCCTTACCCTATTATTTCAATTGTCTTTAAAATATCTTGTTGAAAAGAAATTCCTTTGTTTACTAATTTACTAGTTTCTTCTTTAATGTTAAGTGCCTTTATGCCTGATTAGGAAATCTTTCTATATTATCTAAAGATACTCATTTTAATTTTTGATAGAATATTTGACACTTAAGAATTAAATGATCTAGAGTTGATTTTATGCTGGATGTAAGATAAGGATATAGTTTTGTTTTTCCCCATGTGGGAAACCAATTTTTATAGCTCTGTTTGTTAAATAATCCCTTCTTTTCCCACTGATATGTTATGCCACCTCATGTGACAATGTCCTATATATGCATGAGTCCATTTCTAAGCTCTCTCTATTTTTCCATTGCTAGTGTCTTATCTCTGTGCCAATACCATACTGTCTTGATGTCTGTAATCTCATTCACTTAATATCTGGTCAGAAAGCTCCCCTCCCACCCCCTGCCTTATTCTTTGTCAGGGGTATTCTTGGATCTTTGTTCTTTTCTATAAATTCACAGTTCTTACTAATTTTCATGAAGAATTGCTGGGGAGACTTTATCTGGAATTGTACTGAATTTCAAGATAGATGTGGAGAGACTATTATTATAGAATTAATAACATTAAAGTGTTATAATTTTCTGCAGCTAGATTCTGTTTAGTTACTTGTTTCATCTGATTGTCATGAAAAGATGTATTATCAATCCAGATCCTGCTTACCTATGTCTTGTAATTTCTTTCTTGGGACTGGCAATGGCCATCCCTACTGCTATCCATGCCAGTATCCTAGTACTTGCTTCCTCTCTTTCCCTGCCTGCCTCTCCACCTTCTTTCCCATCCTCACATGCCTAGCAGCTTCCTGGCATCTGGGATTGTCTCAAGACTCTGCATCTTTGTACATTCTGTCTCCTTGGGCTGCAGTGCCCTCCCACTTCCTCAGTCTGGCACCTCCTACCTGTCCATTAGGATTCAGCTCACTGTAGACCTCCTCTGGGAAGTGTCCCTGACCTCTCTGTCTTTCCAGCTCTTTGTCTTTTCCCAGGGTAGGTGCCTCTCCACTGCGCTCTTGTAGCTCCAAGGGACAGGTCACTAGAGCACAGCAACCACTAACATTGTCATCATTGCTTCATCTGTCTTCCCCATTCTTGTCTGTGAAGAGGTTTCTCCACTTAAATTCTCTGTCTCCTGTTTCCCTTTAAAGATGTCAAGAGTCAAAAACAGAAAAGAACTTACAGGCCTGGGTCTCAGAGCTGTCAAAGCACAGTTGGCATGAAATGTACCACGTTCAACCTCATTGTGCTCTTGTAATGGTGATTTTGTTTCTTCTATTTTGATATCACTAATAAGCCCCTTTGGGTATTATATTCCCTTCAGGTAACAATACAAAAACTGTAACTGCAGAGCCTACTGCTGTTCAGCTGATCTTGCCTGAGGGAGGCTTGCTCCAGAAACGATGGGCTCAGGCAGCCTCAGGAGTTGCCAGGATGGCTCCTCTCAGAGAACAAAATGGGCTGTGGGAAAAGCAGGAAAAGCCTCTGAAGACAGGAATAGTGGCCCACAAGGAGGTCCACCCTGGGAAAATGAACCCTGAACGGGACATTTTGGGAACAGGTGATAGTTTGTGCTCAAGGGATTTACAGGACCGAGTTTGTCCAGGAGATGCTCTACATCAACAGGACACTCACGACCCAGGTAAAGATGCCTTGATTTGTGCAGGGAAGAAACTTTACAAATGCAAGACATGTGGGAAGGAGTTCAATAGGAATTGCTTTCTTGTTCAACATCAGTGGATTCACAAGGGAGTCAATCCCTACGAATGCATTGATTGTAGAAAAGCCTTTGGCGAGATGGAAGACTTCATTCAACACATGATGATTCATGCTGAGGAAGAGCCATTCAAGTGTATTAAGTGTGGGACTGCCTGTACCTGCAACTCTGAACTCATTCAACACCAGCGGCTTCACACGGGAAAGAAGCCATACGAATGCATCAGTTGTAGGAATACCTCCCATGTCCATTCTAGCTTTGCCCTGCGTAATAGGACTCACACGAGAAAAAAATCCTCTTTGTGCAAAGAATGTGGAAAATCCTTTCGCCACAGCTATTCCTTAAATCGACACATGAGGATTCACACTGGTGAGAAACTGTATGAGTGCAGTAAATGTGGAAAGGCCTTCACTGTACCCTCTGCTTTATCTGCTCATGAAAGGACCCACAGTGGTGAAAAACCCTTTGGGTGCAAAGAATGTGAGAAAGCCTTTTGTCACAAAGCTTCCTTAATTAAGCACATGGAAGACTCACACTGGAGAGAAGCCCAGTGAATGCAGTGAATGTGTCTAAGTGTGTCAAGGAGTGTTGGATTTTGTTAAATGCCTTTTCTGCATTAATTGAGATGGTCTGTGGTTTTTTCTCTTCATTCTGTTAATGTGGTGTATTACATTAATTGATTTCCTTAGGTTTCTTAGGCAGGGTATACCCTTGCATACCATGGGTATTTGATATGGTGCATAATTCTTTTAATATGTTGTTGGGTTTGGTTTGCTAGTATTTTGTTGAGGATTTTTGTATCTGTATTCATAAGAGATATTGGTCTGTAATTTTCTTTTCTTCTGGTATCTTTATCTGGCTTTGGTATGAGGTCTTACAGAATGAATTAGGGGGATTCCGTCCTTTAGTTTTTTTGAAGGGTTTCAACAGAATTGGAGTTAAGTCTTCTTGACGTGTTTATGAAAATTTTCGTCTGAAGCTATCTGGTTCTGGATTTTTCTTTATTGGGAGGTTTTTGGCTACTGATTCCATCTCTTTACTAATAATTTGCTTATTAAGATCTTCTATTTCTTCCTGAGTCAATGTAGGTAATTTATGTGGTTCTAGGAATTTGTCCATTTCATTTAGGTTATCTAATTTATTGGTATACAATTCTTCAAAGTATCCTCTTTTAGTAACTTTTATTTCAGCACAGTCAGTGGTAATATACCCCCCTTTCATTTCTGCTTTTGTTTTTTGTATCCTCTCTTTTTCTTTGTCAATCTAGCTAAAGGTTTGTCAATTTTATTGATGATGTCAAAGAACCAATTTTTAGTTTTGTTGATTTTTCTCTTTTCTTTTGTTCTGTCTCATTTTTTTCCACTCTAGTCCTTATTTCCTTCCCTCTGCTCACTTTGAATTTAGTTTGCTCTTCTTTTCCTAGTTCTTGGAGTTTTGAGATTAGGTCTCTGATTTGAAGTCTTCTTTTTTAATATAAGTATTTAGAGCTAAAAATTTTCCTCTTAACACTGCTTTGCTACATTCCATAGGTTTTAGTATGTTATATTTTCATTTTTAATTCACTTCAAGATCTTCCTAATTTCCCTTGTGATTTCCTTTTTATCACATTGGTTGTTTAAGAGTATATTGTTTAATTTCCATGTATTTGTGAATTTTCCATTTCTCCCTTTGTTATTGATTTCTAGCTTCATTCTGGTCAGAGAATATACATTGCATGTCTTCAATATTTTTTAATTTATTGAGATTTGTTTTGTGACCTAATATATTATCTGTCTTGGTGAATGATTCATGTGCACTCAACAAGAATGTGTATTCTGTTGTCATTGAGTGACGTGTTCAATATATATCTGTTAGATCTAATTGTTTTAGAGTGTTGTTCATGTCTTGCATTTCCTTATTGACTTCTGATTGGATGTTCCATCCATTATGAAAAGTGATATATTACAGTTTCCTACTATTAATGTAGAACCATCAATTTCTCCCTTTAAATCTGTCAGTATTTCCCTATATTTTGGGGCTCTGCTTTTAGGTGCATATATATTTATGGTTGTTACATCTCCTTATTGAACTGACCCTTTATCGGTATATAATGGACCATCTTTGTCCCTCATAACTATTGTTTACTCAAAGTCTGTTTCATCTGATATCAGTATTGCTACCCCAGCTCTCTTTTAATTATTACTTACTATACATTTTTTTCCATCCTTTCACTTTCCATGTACTTGTATCTTTGAATTTAAGGTGAGTTTCTTGCAGACAGTATATAGTTGGGTCATACTTTTTGTTCGTGGTGGTGGTGCGTTTTTTTTGTTTCGTTTTGTTTGTCTTTTTATTTCCCCTTGTCCTATGCTATGGTTATCAGAAATATTGTAATTAAGCAACAGGTGTAATTTTAACAGGTCTTTTTCTGTGTGCAGCCACAAGCAAAATGAGTTTATAATTGTGCAGTATACAGATATATATATATATAAATTCAACTGCTTTTTGTGTCTATTTGGTGCATTAAATGAAAAGGGACAGAAAAAGGAAAAGCAAAACAAAATCCCAGGAGAGAGAAGCAGCAGGCCTATGCACATAGTCTATAAGTTACTCGGTATAAATCAGGGTCACCAGGATAACAGCTTGTTCACTTGACACACAAACACTGCAGGGAGGGGCTATTGAGTGGGCAGAAGCCAAGCCTCTTGACCTTCCACCGCATTCTCTGCTCACTGCTGAGCAGGGCCTAGGAAAAGGGGAGGTGATAGAGGAAGCAAGGGGACCAAAGGCAATTCGCAAGTTCCCAAAATGTCCTCGAATTCAAAGGCTGGGTGTCCTTATGCAAGGGTGAACATCTCTGCTCTGCAAGTGCCAAGGCCTGGCCTGGGCTGGGTCACCCTCCCTGCCCCTCCCAATTGGGCCAGTGGCTGCAGGGGAGAGGACATGGAACTCGGGGAGGGCTCACCCACCACACCAAGTGCCAGGCCTGTCCCCATCAGAGGGGACACTCTTGGTCCTAAGCCTGTTCAAGGAGCAGAGCGGAAGGACTGTATGGGGGCTGGGTGTACTGTGAGTTCCTGGGGGACGAGACAAGTGATGGGCAGATATCACCTCTCCTTCCTAGTTCCCTGGGCCCTTGTTCGAACTCATGTGTTCTAGTTTGCTAGCTGTCAGAATGCAACACACTAGAGATGGATTGGCTTTTCAATAAAAGGGAATTTATTTTGTTAGTTTTTCAGAGGAAAGGCAGCTAACTTTCAACTAAGGTTTTTTCTTACGTAGGAAGGCACAGGATGGTCTCTGCTAGCCTTCTCTTCAGGCCTCTGGGTTCCAAAAACTTTCCCCGGGGTGATTTCTTTCTGCATCTCCAAAGGCCTGGGTTGAGCTGCAAGTGCTGAGATGAGGTATGCTGAGCTGCTTGGGCTGTGCTACCTTGTGCTCTCTCATTTAAGCACCAGCCAATTAAATCAAACATCATGCATTGCAGCAGGCATGCCTCCTAGCTGACTGCAGATGTAATCAGCAACAGATGAGGTTCACGTAGCATTAGCTCATGTCCACAGCAACAGAACTAGGTGCCTTCACCTGGCCAAGTTGACAACTGAATCTAACTACCACACATCATGTTTTCCTGACAGATCAGAGTGCCAGAAGGGCAGGAGATAGGGTAGGCTGGGTCGAGACAAGGTAATGGGGCTTCCTAAGTCATAGGTCTGGGAGCAGGCAGTCATAGGCTTCCACAGCCAACCCTGAGAACCCATCAAAAGCCATCTCCTTGGGGTAACCACAAAATGCCTGAGGTGGCCCTTTCCCCCGCGGCCTCGGGAAGCACGGGGCAGGATTTCTCTGCTGTAGTGCTCACCAGACCTCTTGGGCTAAGCTCTAGGTATTTTCAGATCAGCAGTTGTGCGAAAGTTTGCTCTTATTCATTTAAACATTGAAATATCATGTTCTGCCAAGTGTTTTCGAGATTTTCCTTCTAAATTGTCGTGAACTAGTTTCACTGTTCAATTTTTCTCCTTTAATATGTAATTATAGCCCTGGAGGAGGCAGTATCCTAGCGATTTACAATAATTAGGCAATACCTGTTTTAAAGATTGATACAGTATCTCAAAAATAAAAACACAAAAACGGAGAAAATGCACGTGCTCCATCAGAGTGTGGCTAGTTTACTGAGGAACAGTGTGAGAGTGGGGCCCTTGCAGAGAGCATGGAGTGATGGCAGGAGTGGCCTGAGACCGAACAGGGAGAGGTGTAGTGGGGAGTGAGGTGGACACAGGGAGCAGAAGCCTGCCCACGAGGGCGCAGGGGTGCTGCAGCTTCTGCCCTCCCTTGGCAGGAGCCTGGGAACTTGCTGGGTGGACTTCCACACTGGACTGTGGGGACAGCTAGCTTCCACACACCTAGGCCATTAGTCCTAGAATCTGGGGGATTAAACTCGAATCAGAAAACAATTTGGGGCAACAACAAAGGCTAAGAATTGAGGCACAGAGGTCTTCTCTAAGACCAGGCAACTGTGACCCACCCCCCTGACACACACACCAACAGCCCAGATAGCCTGAGAGCCTGTTTGGAATGCTACAGAAAAGGGGGATGGGGGTTTCCAGTTAGAGGAGTGGGAACTGGTTCTGTCTGCCATCTCCACTTAGGCTAAATGAAATCCAGCTGGACCTACCTGGTGGAGTCAGTCCAGATCCTTTTGCTCTTTCATGGGTTTAAGCTGCTTATTGAAAGTTAGTTAAAATTCAGAGGTACTGTCAGTTAAGGAAACTCCTTTTCCCATCAAGAATGGCAGTTTGTTTCTGGTTCAAATCCTTCTTTCATGATGTCACAGCTGTGACAAACTAAGCAGAGGAGCAGGCCACCTTTTGGGGCTGCTCGCCTGGAACAGTGCCACTGAACAGAAGGGGCCTGCCATGGCAATGGCCTGGAGCACGCAGGCCAGGGACCTTGGGGTCAGGAGCAAGGTGCTGGCCACGGTCAGCAGCACTCCTGGCAGTCATGGCTCTGGGCCAGCAGGGAGTTGACAGGGCTGCATTTCCACCATGGAGAGGGCCGAGGGCCCTTGGCTGGTCTGGCATGGAGGGGCCAGGTAACATGGTATTTCAACAAGTCCCCTGTGCCTTTGATGCTGGAATATGGCAGCAGCAGAAGGCAGCTGTACTGATGCCTGGCTGTAGCCAAGTCTCCCTGGATCACCACAACTTCAAGTCTGGCAACCCCACTGATGCTGTGGGTCATGCTTTTTAATTCATTCTGCCAATTGCTGACTTTTGACTGGAGAGTTTAACAACTTGCATTTAAAGTCACTACGGATAATACAGATCTTTCTTCTGCCATTTTTGCTATTTAGCTTTTGTAAATTTTATACCTTTTTTGTCCTTCAGTTTTTCCATTAACACCTGCTTTTACATTTATTTGATTTTTTGTGTTGTACCGTATGAATGCTTTCTCTTTTCTATCTGGATACATTTTTCATGTATTTTCCTGTGGCTACCAAAGGGTTAAAACTTAGCCTCCTCCATATATAACACTCATTTTGGTTTGATACCCTAATTAACAATAGGTATACACATAGACTTTTCCAATACCTCTCTGTCCCTCCACCTTTTCTTGTATTTCTAACCATTTAGATCTTTGTACATTGTATGACCAAGACCATAGATTTATTATTACTTTTCATGCATTTGCATTTTAGTACCTGTAAGGAAGTAAGAAGTGGAGTTACATACCAAACAATACACCACAATAATACTGGCATTTATAAACACCCAAATGGTTACCTTTACCAGAGGTCTTTATTTCTTTATGCCACTTTGAACCAGTGCCTTGTGTCCTTTTCTTTCCATCTGAAGAACTCCCTTTAGCATAGCTGTAGGGCCAGTCTAATAGGGATGGATTACCTCAGCTTTTGTTATCTGAGAATGTCTTAATCTCTCCCTCATTTTTGAAAGAAATTCTCACCTGATACACAGTTCTTGGTCAGCAGTTATTTTCTTTCAGTACGTTTAAGTATTTCTACCCACTGGTTTCTTGCCTCCATGGATTCTGATGAGAAATTGGCATTGAGTCTAATTGAGACTCACTTGTACATAACGTGTTACTTTTCTCTTGCAGTTTTCAGAATTTTCTCCTTGTCCAAAATGTTCAGTAGTGTAATCAATACATGATGAGGTGTATTTTTCTTCATGTTTATCCTGTTTGGTGTTCTCTGGACTTCCTGGATGTGAATGTTCAAGTCTTTTGCTAAGTTTTGGAAAGTTCTCCTGTCAGTATTTCTTTGAATATTCCTCCTGCCTCTTTCTCCCTTTTTTCTTCTGTGACTCTGATAATGTGTATGTTGGTATATTTGATGAGTTTTCAGAGCCCTTAGGTTATTTTTTCTTTCTGCTCCTCAGACTGACTGACTTCCATTGTCTTTTGGTTTGCTCATTATTTCTTCTGCCAGCTCCAATCTGCTCTTGAAATTCTCCTGCAGATTTTTCTTTTTAGTTATTGTGGTCTTCAACTCCAGTAGTTCTGTTGGTTCCTTTTTAAAATTTCTATCTCTTTACTAAGATTCTCATATTCTTCATTCATTGTTTTCCTAATATCCTTTTGTTCTTTCTCTATCTTTTCCTTCATCTCCTTGAGCATTTTTAAGCTTATTTCTTAAAAGTCATCGTTTGGATGGGCCATCATTTCCTGTTTCTTTGTCTTGTACTCTGTTTCACAATGTCTATTTTAAATAAACTCTGGAGTTTATTCCCTGAGACATCTGTTTCTTGATTTTATACCCACCCAGCTGGTGATAAGACAGAGATTTTCTTGAGGTTCAGACATCCTATCAGGAAGGTCTGCCCAAAGCAAATGCAGTGTGCAGGATCCTCTCTTTTCTGAGCCTGTGCCATGTTGTAGGCTTGTGCTTGTTAGTTGTTTTGAAATTCCCGTCTACAGAAATTTTTGAATGCCCCACTTCCCAGGCTGTGACCTCATTGTTCCAGGTGTTTAAAGCAGGCACACCTTTGCCCCAGACTGTCCACTTCTGTGGGTTCTCACACTCCTGTTCTTGTCTCAAGCTGCTTTTGCCTAAAGGGCAAATTTTGGGAGTGGGGTTTCACAATGGAGAGGAATTTCCCAAGTCAGTCTTTCCCAGCTAAAACAGGGCCAGGGACCCACAAAGGGGGTGCTGCCCAGCTGCATCATGCCCTGGAGAGGGGATCAGGAAGGATACCAGGAGGTTCTCCGAGTGCTCTCCAAAATGAGCCTTCTTGATGTGCTCAGCAAGTACAGCCCTGAGGAGGCATAGTGTCTCTAAGTCTTCTCCTCCACCACTTTTGTTGTAACAGTGACCACTCAGTGCTGGGCTGGGCCCCCAGCAATCCAAAGTCACCAACAATCAGAGATCAGGATCAGCCCTGCCTACCCTTTGTCTTGGGGAGAGGATTTTTATGTTCTTTTCTGTCCTCTCCCAGGAACCAGAGCTCAGGGCAGCTTGCTTTAAGAGTGGGTGATGGGTGTCATAACTGACACACAGAGCAATTTACCGGTCCTTACCTTAATATACCAGCTTCTTCCTCCTGCCTTTCCCTGGGTACTGTACACTTTTCTGCTGGACCCCATAGTTTCAAAATTGTTTCAGACAGTTCCTGCCTATTTAGTAGTTCTGGCAGAAGGACCGACTCCTAGAGCTCCTACTCTGCCATCTTCCCACCTCAAAACAGTCTAACTTTTAAGACAGCATGTTTACCTTTCTATTATTTGGAGAAAGTTGGCTCTTGAAGACAATACTCTTATCCTTCCTCCTGAGGACCATTGGGCTGTGGCTGTACCTGAAACTGGGCCCTGGGTCTGGAGCTTCAGAGGCCCACATCTCCCAAACATAGCTTGGTTCTCAACAGAAGGATACTTCTGTTATTCCTGGGAGCTTTTTAGAACACTCCATGCAGAGACCTGGGAACCCACTGTTCCAAAGTGGGAGTGATGGGCAGGTAGGCAGATGATTCATTCCCTAGAATTTTTGCTTCATTGTCCAGTTCTCTTTATCCAGCCTTATCTTCTGTGTTCAGTCAGAGAGGCCTGCAATGGGCTGGCTGCTGTGATGGGCAAGAGTCACAGAGACCCCTTCCTTCATCCACCCTGCCACATACTGTGCTCTACGTACACGTGGGTAGTGGAGACAGGTGAGGGATGTGGGTCCTGTCTTTGAGTCAAGATGGAGCAATCCAGTCTGAGAAACACATAAATACAAAATTAGAGTTTTAGCAGATCTGTTCTGATGGTTACCTGTGAGTGTCTCTGCAGGATGTACAGAAGAGCAGGGTGGAAATGTACAGTTGGATGGACAGATTGGCCCTGGGAAGAGGGACCATGTAGTTAGAGTTTGGACTAGGGGAGATTGGGATTTTGGCTTATTTAGCAGTGCCCCAACAACTACAGGTGACCTTATGTCACTTCTTTCTTGTTCCCTGCAAAACCAGCAGGATGATGGCCATTGAACTCTAACGGTGATACAGAGCGGTTAAAGTAGAAGTGCAGAGCAGGCATGGATGGAGAAGCCCCACACAGGTCCATGTGGGGGGGGGGGCATTCCCAGCACAGTGACAGCATGTGGCTGCCCTAAAGCCACTTGGCCTGTTGTAGGACCCAGGGGAGAACCCATGTGGGGGCAGGAAAGAAGATAGAATGGGCCAGACAAGTACATAGTACTCTGCCTGGAAATTTGGATTTTGTTTGGGTCATGTTTCCATGAAATGTCTCACTTCTGGCCTCAAAAAGTCTTATTTTACACTTCTTTCTTGAAAAAAAATTAATTTTGTATAAAAATAAAGGTTTGTGGTGATTCTTCACTGCTGTCATCCTAATTGCCAAATGTCATTGTAAAAGTTGCCCTTCAAGGTAGAACTCAGATAACTGAAAAGAATTTTATGTACCTCAGTATATGGAATAAGAACTACTACCTGGAAAACCAGGGCTGCTCCCTGTGAAGGACACAGCCACTGACTTGGGATGACTGCAGGGGGAGATGGGAAGTTGGCGTTTGGACATGACGTTTCTGAGATATAACAGGCAGGGGCTGTCACATGAGCAGCTGAACCCACATGCCTAGAACATGGACAGGGCTGGGCTGGAGATATCCAAGGGGTCGGGGGCTTGGTGCCTGGAGCAGTGCCTGACCTGGGGCTCAGGTTTAGGAAGGAACATTTTCAGACTGTTAGTACCTGTGGGATGCTGGGGTGAGCATCACTAGGATGTCCCTTCTCGAGGAAAGGGACCAGGACTCAGGGAGTGCCAAGGGAGGGGAGAGCTACACTGGGTAAGGAGACAGGGCTGGGGATGGAAAACTAAATGTGGGCTGCCACCCTGCACCCAGATGTGGCAGAGTAGGGGCCATAGATATGTGTGTGTGTGTGTGTGTGTGTGTTTGTGTGAGTATGTGTATGACAGGGGAAAGAGTTGGTCTTACAGAAATGGAAATAAGATGGCAATGAGACTGTGACTGGTACTTGCCACACCTTTATATGCCCACTAGGCTTTTGTGGTTAACCTCAGCGCTTTGGGTGGGTTTTGTGAGGCACCAGGTGAGCTCAGGGGCCAGTGTGGTCAGCTGGAAGAGGCACAGCCTGGGGTGGTGGGCAAGCTGGGCTGGGCCTTGAATGCACATTAGGTGGAGAGGGGAAGGTTGTGAGTGGAGAAGAGACATGTCAAATGAAAGATAAATTTTAAGAATTTAGAAAAGAAACTATTGAAGGGAGACAATCTGCAAATTGGGAAATGCTCTATGCTAAGACAAAACACTAGTAAAGAGGCTGCTTATATAGTAAATACAATGCACAAGGAAAATATGAGTGGTAAAGCCAAAACAATAAGAAACGCAGGCCTTTTATGGGGCTGGAATACTAACTAACAAAACTTACACACTCCCAGCAAGAGTCCTGGGACTGGGGAGATCCAGACCCAGGTTCAAAACATGTCTGAGCATCATAGCAGTTGCCCAAGGTCAGAGAGTCTCGGGCAGCTTGCTCACAGATCACTTGCCTTAGCAACGTGTAGGCGATAATCAGCATGTAAGGGTAAGTGGGCCTTTGCTTTAGACATACAGACAAGCTGTCTCCAGTCCCTTGCCAATTGTTTTAACACACAATATGAGCTACCTAGAAATGGAAGAGGGTCGAGGGTATCTGAAATCCATTTAAGTTCTGGGTGTCTGTGTTTACAGCAAGAAACGTGTGGGGAAAAAATCTAAAATTTCTCCTGGAGGAATTTGGTCCAAGATAAAATTTGGGGATGTTAATGTATGTTGTACTTGGAAATAATATAAAGTCATTTTCAATGTTTGGGCTATTTTCAATAAATTATTATTTTTCTGTGTACTGCCTATTTGTATATCTTGTTTGCAAAGATATATATTTTGTTATAGGCTCGGTTTTCTGATCCATTGACCCAATTGTTGATTTCAGCATCAGCAAAATTATGTTAATACACTTCATATTTGTCAGGGGAAATTCTATTGATTGCCTGTTTTAAATTTTATTCATTTTTATTAAAATTCTGATATTTTAATTAGTTGAGAACTTTTGGAAAGATTACCATTTGATTGGTATACTAAATAAGATATTCTTATTATTTCTAATAAATTTTATTATTTCTGATATTAGAGTTTCTAATTTGGTCCAGAGGACCTCTGTTCTGATCTTAATATATCAAAATCAGTTCTTAATTTTGCTTTAATATCCTTTACCATTACATAATTTTAGTGTTTCCTAAAATTGCAATTACCTTTACATGATATAATTTTCTTTGAAGTTTCAAAGAGAATGTTTCCCAAAAACAATGTTGATTTCTCATTCTATATCTATTAGGTATACAAATCCTAAACTATTTTATTAATCCAACAACATTTTATGTGATTGTACTGTTTCTCAAGTAAATGACCAGTTCAGGTTTGAGTGTGAAAATGTAATCTCTTCATTTACAATAATTACATCTCATAGTTATTATTCCTTCCCACGGCCCCTGCTGGAATGGGAAATTCACATGCAGGGTGCTGGCAGCCGGCGTGGTGTGTTGATCTTAGCATCCTGGGGAATAGTCCCATATCTCACCGTACAATCCTGAGCATTCAGTGCATTTCTAAAGAAGCAATAATCTTCATAGGAAGACCTGCTCTAAAAATGCTGAATTTAAAATGTATTAATTTCCTTTGGTTTCTTGCATTTTTATCCAGGATATCACAACTGCTTTTATCTGATGTAATGCAAGTGGCCATCCACAGGTCTTTTCATAATAGGACAGTTTTTTGAGCTTCAGAGAACTTCCTTAAAGTAAATTTTCCATATTAAAATATTGGGAGATTTATTGTAATAACCTATTTTTTTTTTGTTATTTTGAAAAATATGGTTTTCTGACAGTACATTTCACTAACTGGCTGAGCTTAGAAGCCCCTATAAATTAGACAAGTTTTACCTTCTCCAGTTTACAAACTGGAGAATTATTTATTTGCCTGTTTATTTGATCTTTCTGGGCAGAATTCATTTGAATTCTTGACAACCGTTGAAAGTGGGAAAACGCTGAAATATTTTAAGAACAAAGGACTTTTACAATCAAAGACAAGCAATAAAAAATACTGTGTTAGAATGAAACCAAATCATCACATCCATGGGAACTCACAAAATTTTTAATTATTGGAAATGTTTATGACAGCTGCTCTAACCGCTATATAAAGGACAAATATCCAATATATGCAGAAAAGAAAACAGTAATAAAAACCCAGGCTTGGCTCCTGTTAAAGAGGGTTCCATAGAGCATGATCTGCACTTATCAGAGAAATGTTTGCAGTCATGTTCTTTCACATGTTCTCTGTTCTAGTCTGCTAACTGCCAGAATGCAATATACTAGAAACGGAATGGCTTTTAAAAAGGGGAATTTAATAAGTTGCAAGTTTACAGTTCTAAGTCTGTGAAATTGTCCAAATTAAAGCAAGTCTATAGAAATGTCCAAACTAAGGCACCAACAAGAAGTTACCTTCACTCAAGAAAGGCTGATGAATTTAGGGTTTCCTTCTCAACTGGAAAGGCACATGGCAACATTTGCTGACTTCCTCCTTTTTCTAGATATTAGTTCTTACTCCATATCCTGAGACGTATGTATACGTCTTTTAAGGCATATGTATACGTCTTAAAATCCTTACGTATTTTAAGGATCTGAGACCTTTCTGGAAAGGAGGGCAAACATTTAAATGCATTTCTGCCTGGACATTGTATGATGTTACAGTTGGGACATTTGTGCCGCGTGGCATCTGAACCAAGAGATAAAGGTTTGGGATCTGATCAGGTCATCAGCATACTGTGAAGGATGGTCATTTCACCAGTTACCGTAGGTCTGGGGTCTGCATGGAGAGTTCACCCGGAAACACTCTTGTGAAATGCAAATTCCTGCAAGTGATTGGTAAGAAAATGTACTTATCTGAAAATAGTGGGGAAATGGATTTGTGACGGGGGTAAAAAGTTAAGTTCTCAGTGCTGTTGGAGCAGGAGATACTGAAGTCTAAGAAGTGAGAGAATGAAGCTGAGTACAGGACTTTTTCTGCAAAATGCGATTCTTTGTGCCTTCTGGAAATCACTGACCAATCCCATCTTGGAGGCAGAGGTCAAAAGGATATTTAGAAAGACTTGTCAGAAAAGTCAAAATGAGCAGGGAAGTAGTGGTGTCAGGTATACTTACTGCTCTACAATTATCAGTGAGCCCCCAGTCATTGTCTCAGCTGTCTTAGGCCCATAGGGTTGTTTTGCAAGGTTTGTTGCATATCAAGGGCATGCCCTGCATCTAAAAATATCACTGAGCTGATAACACTGTGTTTCCTTACTATATTTTTTAAAAACTTTTTTATTGTATTGTATAACATATATACAAAGCAAAGAAATAAGAAAGCAATAGTTTTCAAAGCACTCTTCAACAAGTAGTCACAGGACAGATCCCAGAATTTGTCATGGGCTACTATACGATCCCCTCATTTTTTTCCTTCTAGCTGCTCCAGAATGTAGGAGGCTAGAAGGCTTAAATATTTTTTTATCATCACAATTGACTTTTTTCCTTCTTTTTGTGAAAAAATAACATATATACAAAAAAGCTATAAATTTCAAAGCACAGCACCACAATTAGTTGTAGATCAGATTTCAGAGTTTGACATGGGTTACAATTTCACAATTTTAGATTTTTACTTCTAGCTGTTCTAAAATACCAGAGACTAAAAGAGATATCAATTTAATGATTCAGTATTCATATTCATTTGTTAAATCCTATCTTCACCGTGTAACTCCACCATCCCCTTTGATCTTTCCGTCCCTCTCTTTAGGGGTGTTTGGGCTATGGCCATTCTAACTTTTTCATGTTGGAAGGGTCTGCCACAATAGGGGTAGGGAGATGGAACTATCTGATGTTGTAGAGAGCCTGAGCCCTCTAGGTTTCAGGACTTATCTGGACCGGGACCCATCTGGAGTTTGTAGGTTTCTGGAAAGTTTCTCTAGTGCATGGAACCCTTGCGGAATCCTATATATTACCCTAGGTGTTCTTTAGGATCAGCTGGAATGGTCCTGGTTGGGGGTTGGCAGGTTATAATAGGTAGCAAGGTCTAACTGAAGCTCGCATAAGAGCAACTTCTACAGTAGCCTCTCAACTCTATTTGAATTTTCTCTGCCACTGATACTTTATTAGTTATACTTCTTTTCCCCCATTTGGTCAGGATGGAATTGTTGATCCCATGGTGCCAGGGCTGGATTCATCCCTGGGAGTCATCTCTCACTCTGCCAGGGAGACTTTCACCGTTGGATGTCATGTCCCACATAGGAGGATGGGCAATGATTTCACTTGCAGAGTTGGGCTTAGAGAGACTGAGGCCACTTCTGAGCAACACAGAAGTCCTCCAGACCTTACTAGAATTTTATACTGGGTCTTAATTATCTGAACATTATCTTAAGTTTATAAGCAAGTAAATCTGGCCAAAATTAAAATAAGGAGGAAATGGTTTAGAAGGAAGCATAAAACCTTCTATAATAGTCATAAACCCTAACACGTATGAAATTAAAAATAATATTTAACACAGGCATTCCAACATGAAAGCAGGTGCAGGATCAACACATTCCCCTTATTAAAAGTTCTAGACTGAACAGAACCCTTAGCATATTCCTTATATATTTTTCCAAATACAGGTTACTTGGAACAAGAACTTTGAGAAAATATTGGGATGGGAAAATAAATGAAGTCAGAAAAATAAAGGCAACATGTGGAATTCATTGAGAACCTTCATCGGAGTGGCCAGGCTTGTAGCCTGCCCTATGGATTTAGGAGTCTTGCATTCCATGGTTGCATGAGATAACTTTTATAAATCTTACAATTACAAAATAAAATAAAGGCAACAAACTATCTCAGTATATTTTATTATTGAACAAATAATAATGAAAAAATGTAATATATGACAAAATTCACCACTGACAGTACTATATTAGTTAGGGTTCTCGAGAGAAACAGAATCAACAGGAAATATTCATAAATATAAAATTTATAAAAGTGTCTCACGTAACCGTGGGAATGTAGAGTCCAAAATCCATAGGGCAGGCTGTGAGCTGACAATTCCCATGGAGGGTCTGGATGAACTCCACAGGAGAAGCTCGCCGGTCAAAGCAGGAAGAGAGCCTGTCACTTCTGAATCCTCCTTAAAAGGCTTCCAGTGATCAGATTAAGCATCACACATTGCAGGAGACACCCCCCTTGGCTGATTGCAAATGGAATCAGTTGTGGATGCAGCCGACGTGATCATGATTTAATTCTATGAAATGTCCTCATTGCAACACACAGGCTAGCACTTGCCCAACCAGATAAACAGGTACCACCACCTGGCCAAGTTGGCACATGAACCTGACCATGACAAGTACCAACTAATAATTTCATGTGATTGGTGGTTTTGCAAGAAAAAATGTCTAAGAGATAATGTCAATATACTTTTTAGGGGGCATAAATTAGAGTAATAGGGACAAACGTCCTGAGCTCTGAGACCAGCTGTGCCCTTTCCGGGGCTGTGACAGTGAGCAGGTCCCCTGTGCACTTGGCATCCATGTCCTCAGGCCTGAGCTGGGAATATCAGCAATTCCTCCAGGGGGCTGAGGGCACATGGGGAGAGCTGCGTGATGTGACCACAGTGCCTGGGTGTCTGGCAAGGTAGGTGACGCCTCTGCCCATGGCCCTGAAATACATCCTGGGGTAGATAAATGGACTTAGCACAGAGGTCACTGCAGCATGGAGATGCCGATGGTGTTCACCTCCTGGACTGGGAGGGTCACGAAACACTGAAAGCTGCACTGAGCATCACACAGGCACTGCAGTGTTTACTCAGTGCACATTTTCTCCTTAATTCTCATGGCCACCTGATGAAGGTGGAATTCTTGC
Organism: Tamandua tetradactyla; assembly: GCF_023851605.1. Classification (NCBI taxonomy): domain Eukaryota; kingdom Metazoa; phylum Chordata; class Mammalia; order Pilosa; family Myrmecophagidae; genus Tamandua; species Tamandua tetradactyla. Next base: position 1,252,051 of record NC_135342.1, on the reverse strand, counting down.
TGTATGGCCATGGAAAGCCTAGAGGACAGCCTGGTTAGAAGTGCTGTGGGCAGGGACTGTGCTGAGGGGGGACTGGGCAGTGTCCCCAGGAAGCTTCCTGGCTGGTACCACCAAGGTGAAAAGGCCCCGGTCCTGAGGGTTGGACCACGCACTCCCACTGGGGCGGGAGTGATAGAGAGGGTGCCCAGAGCCGCCACCCACTGAGAAAGCTGACTCTCTTCCCTTCCTGACTGTGGTCAGGAGAAAGCCTTGGGTGAGTGCCGAGTCTTTGGTGCCCCCCTAACTGCTGCTAGTTTCTCTCTCCAAGGTGGGAACAACCCTTGACTCTTTCTGAGTAGGCCATACACTGTGGGGACTTAAAATCATCATTTGTACTTCATCATTGTCTTTTCATGGCAACTTTCTACTTAAGGCAAGAAAAACTGCTCTTTCCATTTACCAGAGAGACAAATTGTTTTTCGAATGCAACCTGCTTAAAAAGGAAAACTGGGTAGCGGCAGTGAAGTACTCGGATTCTTCTTGCCGTGTGGGGATTTAACCACCACCATGTCGAGCAAAAGAGCAAAAACCAAGACCACCAAGAAGCGCCCTCAGCGCGCAACATCCAATGTGTTTGCCATGTTTGACCAGTCACAGATTCAGGAGTTCAAAGAGGCCTTCAACATGATCGATCAGAACAGAGATGGTTTCATCGACAAGGAAGATTTGCATGATATGCTTGCCTCCCTGGGGAAAAATCCAACTGATGAGTATCTGGATGCTATGATGAATGAAGCTCCAGGTCCCATAAATTTTACCATGTTCCTCACAATGTTTGGTGAAAAGTTAAATGGAACAGACCCAGAAGATGTCATCAGAAATGCTTTTGCTTGCTTTGATGAAGAAGCAACTGGCACCATCCAGGAGGATTACCTGAGAGAACTGCTGACCACCATGGGGGATCGGTTCACAGACGAGGAAGTGGACGAGCTGTACAGAGAAGCACCTATCGACAAAAAGGGGACCTTCAACTACATCGAGTTCACTCGCATCCTTAAACATGGAGCAAAGGACAAGGATGACTGAAAGAACTGCTAATTCTGGCCAAACGTTCAAGGATGACTGAAAGAACTGCTAATTCTGGCCAAACGTTCAAGGATGACTGAAAGAACTGCTAATTCTGGCCAAACGTTCTTTGTTGCCATTGGGTATTTCTGAGACTTTCTCTAAGAGCCTGTTGCATGCCCTTAGCTTTACTGCTTTTGCCTCTCTTGTATTTATTCTCAGCCATTTGGGGATACATGCATCTCAATAATCAGACTGGAAATGGGACTTTTTTAAAGTTGAAGTAAAATGGAATTGGGAGAAAGATCTTTGCCTTATGAAAGCTTAAGGAAAATATTATCAGATTTTCATATTTACTGGATTTTTACATTTTTTTTTTGGTAATAAAAACTTAAAAAAATAAACATTGTGACCCAAGTAAAAAAAAAAAAAAAGGAAAACTGCCGTGGGTTGAATGAGAAGCAGTGAGTACCAATGGCCACCTCTCCCTGGGTCAGGCTTCTCCCCTGACCTGCCCATTCTCGCCCTCGGCTCCCTCTGCCTCCTAGTCTTGGTTCAGTGAGGCACACAGGGTAGGGCCTGGGTCTGCAGTGACTCCCCAACCCTGCCTTGTGGGGTGCAGTCCTCTGCCCACCGAACCGTGACAGTCCTTTATTTTGCAGTGGGCACGTGAGAGTAGACGATTCTCTATATCTATGAAATGTCCTTACTGCACGGAAATCACCAAGTGGGTGTCCTACAGTTTAAACCTTTTTAGAGGTTCATGACGGGCGGAAACCTGGAGATCCAGATAGAGGGGAAGCCCTCTAGCTCTGCTTCCGGGAAGCAGGACCTGCAGCCCCCGGGCGCGTAAGTTAATGCAGAGAAGGATTCGGCCTGGGGCCCCGGCCTCGTGCCCGCGGGCTGAGACGGGTGGCCTGGCTGCTGGCACCCACCACCACGCGCCGGTGCCCCGCGCCCTGGGGTGATGTTCCCGATTCGGTCACTTAACAGTCTGGGGTCGGCACTCCTCAGTCCCAGGCCCTTTGGTCATACAGTATATCCCCCTGGGTCCCGTTCCCGGGAGGGCAGGGAGCGCCCCCAGGAGAATTACTTGGGGCAGCGCCCCCAGGAAGACTGTATAACTGCACCGAGGGTCAGGGAAGAAACAAGACACGTTCATAGAGGCTGAATGCTTCTGCAAATCAAAAGGCGTGTGTAACGCTAACACAGTTCCCGTGACAGGTGCCCTGCAAACTACTGCCCTGTCCCCGCCTCCCGGCAGCCGGCAGGGACTGCGCACCTGGGCGGGGCTCGGGCCCCTAACTGCGCCTCCCAGACCCTCGATTTTCTCACCTCTACGCTAGAAGTAACAGCGCTGCACACCACACACGCTCTACGCTCTTCAAACAGCATCAAGGAAGCAGCTGTGGGTGGTGCAGAGCGACATCGGCGTGGAGCGTCTGAGAAACGCGCCTCTCAGCAGCCCCGGGACAACTCCATGCTCCACCCGGACCAGCGCCCTGTGCTCCACCCGGGACCGGCGTCCCGTGTTTCCCCTGTGCCCCACCGGGACCGGCGCCCCGTGCTCCCCCTGTGCCCCACCGGGACCGGCGCCCCGTGCTCCCCCTGTGCCCCACCGGGACCGGCGCCCCGTGCTCCCCCTGTGCCCCACCGGGACCGGCGCCCCGTGCTCCCCCTGTGCCCCACCGGGACCGGCGCCCCGTGCTCCCCCTGTGCCCCACCGGGACCGGCGCCCCGTGCTCCCCCTGTGCCCCACCGGGACCGGCGCCCCGTGCTCCCCCTGTGCCCCACCGGGACCGGCGCCCCGTGCTCCCCCTGTGCCCCACCGGGACCGGCGCCCCGTGCTCCCCCTGTGCCCCACCGGGACCGGCGCCCCGTGCTCCCCCTGTGCCCCACCGGGACCGGCGCCCCGTGCTCCGGGACCTGCGCCCCGTGCTCCCCCTGTGCCCCACCCGGACCGGCGCCCCGTGCTCCCCCTGTGCCCCACCGGGACCGGCGCCCCGTGCTCCCCCTGTGCTCCACCCGGGACCGGCGCCCCGTGCTCCCCCTGTGCCCCACCCGGACCGGCGTCCCGTGCTCCCCTTGTGCCCCACCGGGACCGGCGCCCCGTGCTCCGGGACCTGCGCCCCGTGCTCCCCCTGTGCCCCACCCGGACCGGCGCCCCGTGCTCCCCCTGTGCCCCACCGGGACCGGCGCTCCGTGCTCCCCCTGTGCCCCACCGGGACCGGCGCCCTGTGCTCTACAGGCGGGCGCTAGCGCGGCTCCTCGAGGCCGCAGGCGCAGTGGGACCCACATCCCCTAGAAGCCGCTGCGACGCCACTGCGACGCCAAGGTGCCAATAAAGCTTCGGGGGCGTGTCCTGCGTGCGGAGGCGAAGGGGCGGGACTTCCTGCTCTTCCTCGCGGCGGCCATCTTACCTGTCCCGAACAGGGTCCGCTCGTGCGGAGGACAGGGTCGCTGTATCGGACCAAGGTGAGGGGAGCACAAAGGCACGAGAGGAGGCCGTTGTCCGCTGTGAACAGAGGCGGGTCCGAGGCTCGGCGGTGACCCCGCACCGGGAGCGGTCTAGGAGGGCGCTGCCCGAGCCGCGGACCTGGTCGCTCGCCTCTCGTCCCGGCACAGTCCACAGGGCCCGTTGGCGGCGGGCGGCGGTGATGGACTCCGCGCAGGTGGGTGCGGCGTCCCCCGGGCCCCCACCCGGCTTGACCCGGCTTCCTAATTCTAAGCCCCAGGTTAGGGGTGCCTGCACGAGTCCCTGCGGCCCAGGCTCCTGGTTTCAGGACAATGGGCCCTTGGTGTGTGGGCCCTGGCCATGGTGACGGGGCGGGGAGAGTGCTCCACACACCGCGGCCGGCACGAGCAAAGCTTCGGGTGTGCGACTGAGCCCGCAGCTCTCAGGAGACCTGGAGGCCTTTGGTCTGTGTGGGCATCAGAGAGGAAGGAGGAGTCACGCCTTCAGTGGCTTGATGAGATGTTCCTTCGTAGCGAAGACGCTGGGAGCCATGGGGGGTTTCGAACAAAAAAGCGTTACCGGCTTTAGCTTCTTGGGTTCTTGTCTGTGCCACAAGAAGAATTCAGGAGCACACCACAGTATAGAGTAAGGCAGAAAATTTATTAGATGCGCATTAAGAGGACATGCGGGCACTCTCGCAGACAGAGGTAAGGCGAGAGGTAGTAGGCAGTGTGAGCCATTTCTGTTATGTATTAGCTTTACTTATTCCCCCTCCCCCTTGTTCAGGACTCTTCTAAGGGCCGATCTCCCCCAGGAGGTACCTGGCCGTAGATAGTGCATTTGAGTAGTTCTGATGGTTTCACTCTCCACGGTAGAGGACTTAGGTGGGGATCATTTGGCTTTAGATGGATTGGCTGCTGCTGGGTGTTTCCTATAGGTGGTAGCCCCTGTCAGGTGTCTGTGCCGGACACAGGGCCTTCTGACCTTGATTAACCTTGATTAACCCGTCACAGGGCCTGCTGGCCTTGTTCAAGGGCTCCTTCATAGTTTTAGCCTGTCCCCTCACTCTCCCTATTCTAGCCTGTTTTAGATGTAGCATGATTTAAGCCGGGCCTTTAAAGGCATTTCATAGCTTGCCTAGGACAGCAGAATAGAATGGGGTGGGAATGATGAGGATTAAGGCATGGAGTCTGATAAGGAAGCTATTTCAACAGAATGCAGGAGTGTTTTGGTGGTGTCTGGACCAGACAGTGGCAGGAGATGGGGGAGATATCAGGTCATCAGATCTTTAACAGAACCAACTGAATATCTTGAAGAATGGAATTGGGAAAGCAGACGCCTTGAGCCTATCTCAGGGGGATCCGAAGTTGGATTTTGAACATGTGATGGTTCTGAGATGTCACAGACGGGAGACGTCACAGACAGGAGACATCACATAGGCAGCTGGGCACTCTTGCCTGAAATTCTGAGGGTGGTGGTGGGCTGGAGATGTCATCGAAATGAGTGGTAGCAGGTTGTGGCCTGGAGATCCAGATATAGGGGAAACCATCTTAAGGGTATTATTTCAGATGGTCCCTGAGTTAAGAGAAGCGAGTGCCAAGGTCAGAGGTCAGGGAATAGGGGGTGGGCATCCTGACAGTTCCTTCTAGAAAGGCGGGGGAAGGAGGGTGCGGCCTAGCATACACACCTGGTAGGTGTGTGCAGGGGAGAGAGCTGTGGGGCATAAGGAACCTGGCCTGGGATGAAGAGTAGGATGGGGGAAGGGGCTATAGCTACATCACCTGTATTGGTCTCACCCTCACTTTTAACCACCTGTCCTAAGAAACACAAACTAGAAAGCGCCTCCAAATGCCATGAGTAATTCCACTCATAGTCTTACCAAACCCAGAAAATACAGCAAATTCCATGTGATAGACTGTCCCAGCGTCCTTTTTTTTTTTTGACTAAATAAATGATCTGAGTTGGGCAGCCTGATTAGGGCCTTTTGAAAGGATTCCTCTAATATAAGTTATGGCCACATAGGAGGTTTTTCTACTCCCAGCCCCTATATATCATTTGTGTTTTCAGCATATACTCTATTTTGTTTTGTTTTAAATGAGCTATGAGGCAAGCAGCCTGGCAAGAAAGTTTATCTGTTAGCTGAGTTGCTGGATGATTCCTACCCTGTATTCTCTGTCACATTGATTTCATGACAGAAGTAAGCACTGATGTCCTAAAGAATACATTTTAGGCAGTAAGTTAACTTATCTTTTGTGCATTTGCACTGGTACTGTTATGTACCTTTCTTGGGATATTTAAGACAAGATTCATTCAAATCAGTTCCTGTGGAAATTCTCATGAACCCTATTTGAGAAAGGCTGCTCTAGAAGATTAATAAACATATGCTCATGGGTGATTTGGAACAATATTTATTGTGGTTTCTTTTTCTTTTTGTCTTAGTGAATGTAAGTTAATTTAATATTAAACAGTAAAAGATCAAGATTTATGTATCTTTTGAGTGTTTTATTAATGACATGTGCTTATTTGCTTTATCCTTTTTCTGAGAGGATAGGCAGAAAAGAGATCATAATTCATACATTTAGTAGCCACAATTCTTTGTTTTTTCTTTAAATATTTGTTAGGTAAATTTTAATTGTAAGAGAGTCGACAGTGTATATTAAAAGCATAAACTCAGTGCATGCTATAATATATGATTCTTGCATACAAAAATAAAGATAAAAGGAAAGGAATGAAATTAAATATGCTGTGAATACTAATCCTGAGAGAGCTGGAGTGGGCTATTTTAATATAAGAAAAAGTCAAGCTCAGGAAAAGGACTATTATCAAAGATACATAAGGATACTTCCTATCTCTCCAAATTGGTCCCTAAGTTTAATGCATAACCAATCAAAGTCACATAGGCATTCTTTTTTTCTCTTTTACAAATTGATAAGCTAAATCTAAAATATATACACAAGTGTAAAGGACCTCAGGCAAAGTGACCTTTAAGGAAAGAAGAAATAGTTGAAGGACACAGTACGTACTGTAAATCTGCATAATCTAAGGAGTGTGGTTTTGGCATAAAGATTGATATGGATCAGTGGAGTACACAGAGTTCAGAAATAGATCCACACATGTCAGACTAATTATTTTTCAACAAAGATGACATGATTGATACCACAAGTCTTTTCAACAAATGGTGCTGGAAAAACTGTATAATTGTATATGTAAAATGAGGTTTACAGTGAGTTGCCACTTTACACCACTAGAATGTCTAAAGGTATACCAACAGACAATAACAAGGGTTGACAAAGATGTAGAACAACTGTAAATCACATTCCTTTTTGTGGGAGTACCAGATGGTCCCATCATTTTAAAGCATATTTAGCAGTTTTTTTAATAACGTTAAACATGCCTTGTCCACATGGTTTATCAATTTCCTACCTAGTTGTCTGTATACAACTCAGACTCAAGTGTTTAGACAGCCTTATTTATTTATTTGCATGGGCAGGCACTGGGAACGAACTGAGCCTCCAGCATGGCAGACAAGAGCTCTGCCTGCTGAGCCACTGTGGGCCACACATGCAGCCTTATTCTTAATAGACGATCACAGAAAATAGCCCATATGTCCACTACTAGGTGATAAATTGTGGTATAGTCATAAAATGCACTATTAGCAATACGAAGGAATAAGCTGCTGATTTATATACAATGAGGTGTATCTAAGAAGAATCATTTGTCAGTGAATCTAAACACAGAAGTACAAATATTATATAATTCTTTTTTTCTAGTTTCTATTAGTGGCAAAACCCCCTCCTGGGCCCCAGGTAGGAACCTAAGACTTTCTCCATACTTCCCCCCAAGTTCTCCAAGCATCTTACACCTGTCCACTAGGTCAAGACAAATAACAGGTGTACCTTATTCTGGAATATACTTTAAGGAACCTGCTCTACAAGGAGCTGCAGAAGAATCACATATTTGCTAAACTGCTTAGATTACTTATCATTCCTGCATATACGAACTGCAGTTATTTGCAGAGAAATAGAGCCTTGCAATTTCCTCTGATCTCAAGGATTCTATGAGGACACATCGGTGTAAATTGTATTCTGCTCTAAAAGACAGGAATGCGCACATTCCATCAAATGTGCCACAGTCAGGTAGTGAGCTGGAAAGCTGGTCACTGCTTGTGACTTGTTAATTTCTGATTGCTTTTTATTTTCCCTCTCAGCTGGTGGAGAAGTTTGCAGGTGACCTGCAACAGAAAACAGATATTATAAAAATTATAATTGTACCTGTAAACATTTTGAACAGATTCATCTGATTTTAAAGTTAATGTAGAAGTTCTCTGTCTAAATGTCCATGTACCTGTCTCCTAGTTAAATAACTCGAGTAAGCACTGTTACCAGTTTGTGTGGTTTCCTTCCAGAAACCTTATAATTTATTTGTAAATTCTTAGTAAAATCTCCAGCAAATATAGTCTGCTTGACCTTGCTGAGGAATTCATCCTTTCCCCTCCCATTGCAAGATATGCACTGATTGGTTTCCAAGGGTGTCTGAATGATTATTGTTGGTATGCTGTGCTCCACGTGACACCTTTTGTGTTCCAACTACTTGAATTGTGTATTTGTGAGAATTCTACTGTTTTCCATGATAAATAAAATACAGTGTTTACATTTTATTTTACATCATGTGGATCTAATATACCCATAGCAACTGAAATATGACTGCCAAAAGAAAGAGAATTATTTTTTTAAATCTGGACTAAACTAGAATTTAAATGATTATAAAATTTGTTAAATAGGGGCAATAAATTATAAATTTAAAACAATTCAGTGTAGCCTTCAGGAACTGATGACAGCTAGTGTATTTGGGATGTATAGAATGAGAGGGACTGTTCTAGTTTGCTAGCTGCTGGAATGCAACACACCAGAGACGGATTGGCTTTTAATAAAAGGGGATTTATTTTGTTGGTTCTTCAGAGGAAAGGCAGCTAACTTTCCACTGAGGTTCTTTCTTACATGGAAGGCATAAGATGGTCTCTGCTGGTCTTCCTCTCCAGGCCCCTGGGTTCCAACAACTTTCCCGGGGTGACTTCTTTCTGCATCTCCAAAGGCCTGGGCTGAGCTGCAAGCGCTGAGATGAGGAATGCCAAGCTGCTTAGCTGTGCTATGTTGCAATCTCTCATTTAAGCACCAGCCAATTAAGTCAAACATGACTCATTGCAGCAGACAGACCTCCTAGCTGACTGTAGATGTAATTGGCAACAGATGAGGTTCACATACCGTTGGCTTATGTCGGCAGCAACAAGACTAGGTATGCTCACCTGGCCAAGTTGACAACTGAATCTAACTAACACAGGGACTTAGGCTGGCAGTGAGAAAATTAGTAAGTGTGATGTTTGCTTCAGTCAGGTACTGTAAAACTGTCCAAGAATTCTAATGTTGATCCTTGGAATGATGTCAGGCCGATATAGTGGGCAAAACTATCACCTCAGCCTGTTATAAATTATTTAGTAAGTATTCAATTAAAGTACATACTACATTTAGTGAAAACATTTTCCAACTTTAATTTTAGTTTAAATTAAAAGAGTTTAGTCTTGCTTGGTCCTCTACCATCGGTTAACTTCTAATTTACTTTAAAATGATTATTTTAAATAACCATTGCCTCTTAAAGGCAAAATTTTGAATAAACATAAATTGCATTTGCTTTTAACCTGCTCCCATTTCAGAGTAAACATTCTCTCTTGTTAGTGCTCTTTTGTCTGCTTGTCATTTAGGTCATTCAGATTTTATTGTAGGTTTAAATAAAATGCTCATGAAATACCAAGTATTAAGTATTTTTTTCGTTTAGTAACATCATTTCTGGAACTATATTTCATTTCCTGAAAAAATACTTTGTATTACTGCACCAAAATTATGACCTTAAAAGTTGTTTTTTTTTTTTTTTTTTAAGTCTAGAGACCCTCCTGAAATTTATCAAACTTTAGCATGTGTATCAGAATACACTGGAAGACTTGATCATGCACAGCTCTCTTGGTTCCATCCCATTTCTCATTTAGCACATTTGGCTGGAACCTAAAAATTTGCATTTCTCATAAGTTTCCAGGTGCTCTCAAGTTACTGGTGCAGAGAATATGATTTGAGGACCACTGATTGATTATATCATTATAAAAATACACACATTCTGAGGTTATTTCTGGATTTTGAATTCTATTCTGGTGATCTGTGTGGCCATCCTTATGCTGTACCACACTGTCTTAATTACTGTTGCTTTTGGAGTAACTTTGATACCAGGAAGTGATAGTCTTCCTACTTTTTGTTCTTTTTCAAGATTGTTTTGGTTATTTTGAGTCCTTTTTAATTCCATATGTTTTTTTTAATTTTTAAAAATATAGCAACAAACAAATGCAAACATTCATAACTTATGATCATTCCATTCTACATATATATTCAGTAATTCACAATATCATCACAGTTGCATATTCATCATGATCATTTCTTAGAACATTTGCATCAATTCAGAAAAAAAAATAAAAAGACAACAGAAAAAAAATTCATGCATACCATACCTCTTTCCCCTCCCTTTCATTGATCACTAGCATTTCAATCTAAGTTTGTTTTAACATTTGTTCCCCATATTATTTATTTTTATTCCGTATGTTTTACTCGTCTGTTGATAAGGTAGATAAAAGGAGCATCAGACACAAGGTTTTCACAATTACACAGTCACATTGTGACAGCTATATCATTATACAATTATCTTCAAGAAACATGGCTACTGTTTACAATAACATTTTTATTGAAAACAACGTACAAACATTCCTGACAAACATTCTTGACATGGTTACAATCAGTGGCTCACAATATCATCACATAGTTGTGTATTTATCACCATGATCATTCGTTCATCGTGAACATTTGCATCTCTCCAGCCAAAAGAGATAGAAAAAAGAAAAAACTCATATATGCCATACCCCTTACCCCTCCCTCTCATTGACCACTAAATTTCAATCTACTCAATTAATTTTAGCCTTTGTTCCTCCTATTATTTATTTCTTATCCATATTTTTTACTCATGTGTTCATACCATAGATAAAAGGAGCATCAGGCACAAGATTTTCACAGTCACATTAGAACACAGCTCCAGTTTCAGGCGCTTCCCTCTAAATCACCTTAAACTAAAAAGGGGATATCTATAAAATGTGTAAGAATCACCTCCAGGATAATTTCTCAACTGTTTGAAATCTCTCAGCCATGGACACTTTATTTTGTCTCATTTCTCCCTCCTTTCAGTCGAGAAGATTTTCTCAGTCCCTTGATGCTGAGTCCCAGTACATTCTAGGATTTCTGTCCCACGTTGCCAGGAAGGTTTACACCCCTGGGAGTCATGTCCCATGTAGAGAGGGGGAGGGCGATGAGTTTGTTGGCAGTGTTGGCTGAGAGAGGCCACATCTGAGCAACAAAAGAGGCTCTCTGGGGGTGACTCTTAGGCCTAATTTTAAGTAGGCTTATCCTATCATTTGCAGGGTTAAATTTCATAGGAACAAACCCCAAGATTTAGGGCTTGGCCTATTGATTTGGTTGTCCCCTCCATATGTATTTTAATGTCAGCTTGTCAGTTTCTAAAAAGAAGTTAGCTGGTATTCTGAGAGGGTTTGGAGTGAATCTGTAGACCAGTTTGGGGAGTATTCACATCTTAACAATGTTAAATCTTCCTGTCCATGAAAGTGGACTACTTTTGCAGTTTTTTAAATCTCCTTTAATTTCTCTCAACATTATTTTGTAGTTTTCAGCGTAAAATTTTGTACTTAAAAAAAAATTCCTAAGTATGTTATTATTTTAAATTGCTAAGTTCCTTTTAGGATTGTTCATTGCAAGGATATAGAAATGCAGTTGATTTTTGTAGAGTGAACTTGTTTTTTGTAAACTGCAACTTGCTGAACTTGCCTATTAGCTCTAATAGTTTTTTAGTGGATTTCTTGGTTTTTCTGTATACAAGATCATGTCACCTGTAGATAGACACAGTTTACTTCTTCCTTTCTAATGTGAATACCATTTATTTCTTTCTTGCATAATTGTTCTGCCTTTACTTTCCATAAAATGTTGAATAGAAGTGGCTAGACTGGGCATTCTTATCTTGTTCTTGATATAACGGGAAAACATCCCATCTTAAACCATTCATTATGGTGTTAGCTATAGTTTTTCTTAGATGCCTTTTACTATTTTAAGAATTTCCCTTCTGTTCTAGATTGTTGAGCTTTTTTTTTTTTAATCTTGAAAGAATGTTAGATTTTGTCAAATACTTTTTCTGTGTCTTTTTGGATGATGTGTTTTGTTTTTTTTATTTGTTGATATGATAGATTACATTAGTTTTTGGATGTTGAATCAAACTTGGATACCTGAGATAAATCTCACTTGGTCATAACATATAATTTTATGTATGTATGTATATATGTTGCTGGTTTCAGTTTCCTTGTGTTTTGTTAAGGTTTTTGCTTACATATTCATGTGATATCTGTAGTGTTTTTAGTTTTTTCTTGTGATATCTTTGGTCTTGGTATCAGGGTCTCACAAAATGGTTTGGAAAGTGTTGTTTCCTATTCTCTTTTTTAGAAGAGTTTGTGAAAAATTGGTATTCTTTAAATGTTTGGTGAAATTCTGCAGTGAAGTCACTTGGACCTAGGGTTTTCGTTTTGGTTTTTTGGTTTTTTGGTTTTTTATAGCATATCTCTTTTATTATTGTTACTAGTTCATTTATTATAGCTGCATTCAAATTATCTCTTTCTGCTTGGGTCACTTTTGGTAGTTTGTGTCTTTCTGGGAATTTATCAAAGTTATCTCATTTGTTGTCATACAGTTGTTCATACTATTTCTTTATGATCCTTTTTATTTCTGTAAGGTTAGTATTAATGTCCCTCTTTCATTTCTGATTCTAGTAATTTAAATCTTGTCTCTTTCTTCTTGGTCAGACTTGCTTAAGCTTTGTCAGTTTTGTTGACCTTTCAAAGAACCAATTTACGGTTTCATTGACTTTTCTATATTGTTTTTGTATTCTCCATTTCATTAATTTCTGCCGTAATTTTTATTTCCTTCCTGCTTTTTTTAGATTTTGTTTATTCTTTTCCATTGTCATTATAGAAGGTTAGATTATTGATCCCAAATATTTCTTCTTTTAAAATTTAGTATTTAAAGCTTACTGCCATAGCTGCATTCCAAAAGTTTTGGTGTGTTATGTCTTCATTTTCATAAACTCAGAGCTTCCTCTTTCTTTTGATTTCTTCTCTGATCCATTAGTTATTTAGAATTTCCACATCTTTATGTATTTCCAAAGTTTTTTGTGCTTTTGACTTCTAATTTCATTCCATTATAGTCAAAGAACATACTTTGTATTTTTTACTGTCTTTTTAAATGTGTGAAAGTTGGTTTTATGGTGTACTGTATGATCAATTCTGGAGAATGTTTCATGTACACTTGAACATATATGCTGTTTTTGTTGGTTACAGTTGTTGTATAGATGCCTATTGGATCTAGCTGATTTACAGTGATGTTCGAGTCTTCTGTTACCTTGTTGATCTTCTGTCTAGTTCTATTCATTTATGAGAGTGGGGTGTTAACGTCTCCAACTATTGTTTAATTGTCTGTATTTTTTATTTATGTCAGTTTTGCATCATATAGTTTTGTGCTTTGTTATTAAGTGTACCTGCATTATAATCATTATATTTTCATCATGGATTGACCTTCTTTATCTCTAGTAACATTTGTTGTATTAAGTTCTATTTTGTCTGATGTCACTATAGCTATTACAGCTTTCTTGAGCTTGGTTGTTTGTATATGTCTTTTTCTCTTTTTATGTTTAATTTATTTTTATCTTTGAATCTACGGTTTGTCTTTTGTAAACAGAATATAGTTGGATCTAGTTGTTTTTTTTTACCCAGTCTGACAAGCTCTGCCAATTGATTAAATTATTTAATCCGTTCACATTATTTTGTATAGTTGGATTTAGATCTTTCGTTTTCTTTGTCTTTTCTGTATAACTTGCTCCTTTACTGTTTTTAATTGCAGTAAGTAAATATTTTCTAATATTGCATTTTAACTTGTTTAATGATTTTTTTTCACTGAAATAGCAAATATGAAACTAAAATTAATAGAAGATAAAGTAGGAACATATTTCTGTGGCGTAAGCAAGGATAATTTCCAAATATCATTAAAAAGTAAAATATATTAAGTGGAAATTTGATACATATATTTCTATTAGGATTGCAAGCGTCTATTGGCTAGCACTTAGAAGGTAAAATTTAGAGAGTCAAGAAGGAATTAAAGAGTCAAGAAGGAATAATATATATGTTATGTCCAAACCTGGCAAGGTACTAACACATGAAATATTCATGGAAAATAAAGAACCCAACTTAAATGGTCAAAATAGGAGCCATCAACAGAAGAGGAAATCCAGGTGGCTATCAGGCATATGAAAAGATTTACAAATTTGTTTAAATTTTAGACAGTTGTGCCAATTACAGTTTTAAACATCGAATATTTAGATAAGTAAAATGAAATGATGTCCACCATCCCCACTTTTCTTTAATGTGTATTGAAGGTTCTATACAGTGTTACCATGAGCCAAGGAAAATGAATGAACAATATAAAGATTAGGAAGGAAACAAATTGTCTTTATTTACAGAGCACATATGTAAAGAATATGAAGTAAACATATAAAGATAAAATTTTTGTTAGAACTACCCTCATGAATATAGACACAAACATTCCTAACATAAATATTAGCAAATAAAATTCAGTAGTGTGTAAAATAAGAATATGCACTGTGACCAAGGGAGTTCATTCCACTGATGCAAGCCTGGTTCAATTATTAGGAAAACAATCGATGTTAAAGGCTAAAGAAGAAAAATCACATCATATCAATCAGTGCTGAAAAGTTCACTGAAACAAATGAATTTAACTAACTTTTGTGTATAAGTTTCCATTCCATGTGTGTATATAAATAGATATAGATGGTTCAACAGTGGGATACTGAATGCTGAACTTTTAAAAATCAATTCTTGCATCAAAAATAGAAAATATTCAGGCATGAATATAATGAAGCATATACGAGCCCTTTCATTATACTCTCTCCTAAGTATTTTATTGAAAACTATAAAATTTTGTTAAAAACTACTAAATACTACTCAGGGGAATTTAAGAAGATCTGAAGGAATGGAGAAATCTTTTGCATAGAATTCAGTGATTTTCCTTTTCCTCCCTTCCAAGGATTTAGTGTTCTGTTGGGGTTGCTGACCCCCACTCTCAGGTGATGCCCTAGGCCCTCTCCCACCCTACTATGGAATGTTGTTTCCTGAGTCTTTTTTGTTTTTTCTCTGCAGTTGGATTTGGGGGAGCTGAGGAATGGGGTCTCAGTCCAAATCAGGGGCTGTATGGTAAGATTCGCCTCTGGCAGCCATTGGGGTGGGTGAAAAGGCGACCCAGACACAGAACCCATCATGCAAATGCCTGGAGCTGCTGAGCTGAGAGCCTTCCTTTCTGTGGGAGACAGAGGAGAGGGACAGGAGTCAGGTCTGGAAGGGCAGGATGAGGAGCTAGGCTTCTGTTCTGAGGATGGTAGTGACATGAACAAAGCCGGCGCATTCTGTGCCCAAGGGCCCAAATGACTAATTCCTGAGACACTGGGGTTTCAAAGAAAGAATGAGTTTATTACTAGGCATGAAGCAGGAGAACACATGGCCTACTGCCTTTCTCCCTGAATGGTGTGTGTGTGTGTTCAAGTTTGTTTTAATAATTCAGTGGATTTTTGTATATTCAGAAGATTATGTAGTCATAACCACAGTCTCATTTTAGAGTATTTTCATCCCTCAAAAAAAAATCCTACTCCCCACTTAGCGCTCTGCCCTAGGCAGCCACTAAACTACCTATAGATTTCCCAGTTCTGAACATTTCACATAAATGGAATCACATGTATCTCCCTTTGTGCCTGGCTTATTTTTTCTCAACATGTTTTCAAGGTTCATCCACATTGTAGCATCTCTCAGAATTCATTCCTTTTTATTCCCAAGTATTATTTATTTTAATAGACATTATCACATTTTATTTATCCATTTGTCTGTTGATGGACATTGGGATTGTTTCCCCTTTTTGGGTACCATAAATGTTACTTCTTTGAACACTTGTGTACACATTTTTCTGTGGACACGTTTCATTTCTCTTGGGTATATATCTCAGAGTGCAATTGCTAGGTCATATGACAATTTTGTGTTTAATCTTCAGAGGAACTACCAATTTGGATTCTAAAGTGGCTGAACCATTTTATATCTCCTGTAGGGCAAAGTATAAGACTTCCAATTTCTCCACAGTCTCATCAGCATTTATTATCTGTCTTTTTTATTATAGCCATGCCAGGGGTGGGAGATAAAATGTGATCTCATTGTGTCTGGGTTTGCATTTCCCTAATGGCTAATGTTCTAAATTTGCTAGCTGCCTGAATACAGTATACCAGAAACAGAATGGCTTTTAAAAAGGGAAATTTAATAAGTTACTAGTTTACAGTTCTAAAGCCAAGAAAATGTCCCAATTAAAACAAGTCTCTAGAAATGTCCAATCTAAGGCATCCAGGGAAAGATACTTTGGTTCAAGAAGGCTGATGAAGTTCAGGGTTTCTCTGTCAAGTGGAAGGGCACTTGGTGAACACAGAGTTTCTCATCTGGAAAGGCACATGGTGAACACAGTCAGGGTTCCTCTCTCATCTGGAAGGGCACATGGCGAACACGGTGTCATCTGCTAGCTTCTTCTCCTGGCTTCCTGTTTCATGAAGCTCCCTCGGAGGCATTTTTCTTCTTCATTTCCAAAGGTCGCTGGCTGGTGGACTCTGCTTCCCATGGCTATGTCTTTCTGCTCTGCTCTCTCTGAATCTCTTTTTATTCTCCAAAATGTTTCCTCTTTTATAGGACTCCAGAAACATCAAGACCCACCCAAATGGGTGGAGGAGACATGTCATTACCTAATCCAGTTTAATAGCTCTTGATTAAATCACATCTCCAGGGAGATTATCTAATTACAGATTCAAACATACAGTATTGAATAGGTATTATTCTGCCATTACAAAATGGGATTTTGATTAAAACATGGCTTTTCTAGGGTCCATACATCCTTTCAAACCAGCACATTCCACCCTCTGGACCCTAAAAAAGACATGTTTTTCCCATATATAAAATACTTCATTCCATAATAGTATCAGAAAACCTTAAACCATTTCAGTAACATTTCAAATACAATACAAGGTTAGAAGCAGTACAGACTCCTATCAAAGTTAGATACAGGCATGGTCTGTTCTAAGGCAAAATTATCCTCTGGCTTTGGACCTTTGAAAACTCATAACAAGTTATTTGCTGCCAACATACAAAGGAGGAACAGTTAAGGGATACATATACGCATTTCCATACAGAGGAAAGAGCACAGGGGTCACTAGACCCGTACAGTTTTGAAAACCCGCAGGGCAAAGTCCATTAGATTTCGAAGTGTGAGAGTCATTACCCTTTTCAAGAGCCTATGCAGCGGCTTGCCTCTCTCCAAATGCAACCTTGGGGGACACTGAGGAGACCACCTTTTTCTCGGCTTCACCCTCTTCAAGCATCAGGGCTGCACCCGGGCTCTCTGCCTTCTCCAGGGCACACGCTCAACCCCTCCATGTGGTGGCAGCCAGGCTCTCCCCAAACCCCAAGGAATGTGCTTCACTGTCTCCAAGACCTGAAGCAGCATGACTCATCCACTGCAAAGAGGTGGAAGGCCCACCCTCTCCACAGGCTTGGGTATGTCTGCTCTCCTGGCCCAGAGCTTCTTAACTTCAGACCTCAGCCTCTATGGTTTTGCCTCTCAAGTTATTTTTCCTTCAAATCCCTTCTCTGTCACTCTGAATCCTGACTGGCAGTGGTTCCCTTTATACAGGACCCACAACACTCTTCTTGGCTTTCTATGTAGTAGCCTTGAATCATGCCCATCAGACATAACGAGTTTCCACAAATCCTTCCTTGATAACTCCATGTCCAATTCTGACTTTCTCTGAAATGGTGGATGGTTCCACTTTTGGTTAAATCCTCACATGAGGCACTATTCTCTGTGGTCTCCCTTCCTGGAAACCCAGAATTTTCCAGGACATCAATTTCTGGTTTCTCTGTACTCGAGTTCAGTTTTCAGCTTATCTCTCTCCTGTCGCATTGCAGTGTAAGCTGTGAGGAGGAACCAGGCTGCACTTTCAACATTTAATTTGGAGATCTCTTCTGCTAGATATCCAAGTTCATGGCTTTTAAAATCTGCCTCCCAGCCAAAGCCACTATCGAATTTGCCAGATTATCTGCTGTTTTAAAACAAGGATCTCCTTCCTTCCACTGTAATGACACATGTCTCATTTCTGGCTAGAGCCTGGTCAGAGGTATCTTTAGAGTCCACATTTCTACCAAGAGTCTCTTCAGAACATTCTAGGCCTTCTCGATCAAGCTTCTCGCAACTCCTTCAGATTTTTCCCCTTATCCGTTTAGAAAGCTGTTCTAACACGTTTGGTATTTGCAAACTGCAGCAGCAGCACCCCACTGTCCGGTACCAAAATCTTTATCTAGTTTGCTGACTGCCAGAATACAATATACCAGAAACAAAATGGCTTTTAAAAAGGGAAATTTAATAAGTTACTAGTTTACAGTTCTAACGCCGAGAAAATGTCCCAATTAAAACAAGTCTATAGAAATGTCCAATATCAGGCTTCTAGGGAATGATACCTTAGTTCAAGAAAGCCGATGGAGTTCAGGGTTTCTCTCTCAAGTGGAAGGGCACATGATGAACACAGAGTTACTCTTCTGGAAAGGCACATGGTGAACACAGTCAGGGTTCCTCTCTCATCTGGAAGGGCACATGGGGAACACGGTGTCATCTGCTAGCTTCTTCTGACTTCCTGTTTCATGAAGCTCCCCAGGAGGCATTTTTCGTCTTCATTTCCAAAGGTCGCTGGCTGGTGAACTCTTGCTTCTCATGGCTATGTCTTTCTGCTCTGCTCTCTCTGAATCTCTTTTTATTCTCTAAAATGTTTCCTCTTTTATAGGACTCCAGAAACATCAAGACCAACCCAAATGGGTACAGGAGACATGTCGTTACCTAATCCAGTTTAATAGCTCTTGATTAATCCCGTCTCCAGGGAGATTATCTAATTACAGGTTCAAACATTCAGTATTGAATAGGGATTATTCTGCCATTATGAAATGGGATTTTGATTAAAACATGGCTTTTCTAGGTCCATTCATCCTTTCAGACCAGCACAGCTAATGATGTTAAGCATCTTTTCAGGTAGCTGTTGGCCATTTGTTCTACTGCTTTTGTTGCTTACAAAAACTGCCGACACATCCAGATACATTTTCAAATTTCAGGGTATATTTATTTTCCATTACCAGAGCAATTGTTCTGATGCTCTCTTCCTTGCTCCTCTGTGGCATGCCATGCTCCATGATCTGATATATTTACCAAAGTATTGTACTTACAGACAGTTGCACTTGATTTTGGGCTGCCCATCCTTGAATCTAAGCTCAGCTAGTTCATGAAGGTTTAGAAAATTCTTCAGCATAATGCTAGCAGTTAGGATTTTGCTAAAGCAATTGTTTTTTTCTAGCTCCTCGAGCTGCTTGTTGCCTTGAGTAATCGTCATCCGGATTGTCCTCTTCAGTGGCACTTTTGTTTCTTTGGAATTCTTCCCTTTCCCAGTCCTTCAGGTATTTGCAATAAGAATCATTTGGAATCTGCCAAATTGCAAAATCCTTCAGTACAGAAGAACTTGCTGCCTTCTCGTGAACATAGTTCTGTACAATAGGCAGTGTGCTCTTTATTGTGCC
This sequence comes from Tamandua tetradactyla, assembly GCF_023851605.1. Classification (NCBI taxonomy): domain Eukaryota; kingdom Metazoa; phylum Chordata; class Mammalia; order Pilosa; family Myrmecophagidae; genus Tamandua; species Tamandua tetradactyla. The sequence continues at coordinate 1,232,702 of NC_135342.1, read as the reverse complement.
CATTGAGTGGTTGATGCACTCATGCTCCAAGAAGTCAAAAGCCTCCATTGGCTGTCCCACACAACTCAATTCAAGGTTTTTATAAATTCTAACAAGGGAAGGTGACGTCAATATAATTTCAAATAGCAAGTCTAAGCAGAAAGGGAGACAATTATTTCAAAAGTATAAGCCTAAAGGAAAGGAGACACCATTTCAATAGCAAAGAGTAAGCAGAAACTGTTAACAGATGTAAAGATGTGAAATTGGGGCTGAAACTAGTTAATAACTGACTCTAGTTCCTTCGTTAGCATTAGAGTGTTTGTCCTTACAGAAGTAAAAAAAAAAAAAAAAAGCAGACAAAGGCACAAAATAAGGGCTTTTACAATTATTCTCAGGGATCAGGCAACTGGGTCACTGTACAGAGATTTCAGATATTTCATTTCTGTCTCCTCTAACATTCCAGAAAGAAAGAGGAATATTTTTATATCATTTGTTAAACCCTAACTTCTCGGTTACGGTAGGAGCCGTAGAGTGTTTGGAGTAGAAGGAGGGGTATTATCTGACATAGTCTTAAAGGATTCCTCTGGCTGCAGAGTGGAGAACAGACTGTGAGTTAATGTGGAGGCAGGTGTGGAAATAAATGACCCTCCATGAAACCAAGCACAGGCTCTTTTTTCAGAGCGTGCTGTAGCAAGGGTGTTAACTAAGTAGTTAGTACTTAAGTGATGTTTAATGATTACTAAATTATATGGACACTCTTTTATACTTTCTGTTATATTAGACAAGAAGTTTAATCCAGCTACCTTGATCTCTGATAATGATTGTGTAGACTTAATCTGGTGGCCTTGTGATTGTGAAAACCTGACCTCACTTGTACCTATTTATCCAGTTTTTTATTGTTGCTGTTTAACTATTAGAGACTTTGTCATTACTAAAGACAGCCCCTAATATTTATTAATGAAAGGTCCTGGGTCAGCCTGGAACTAACCCACCCCAAGTCCAAAGTTATCTTGAACACCAAGACTGGATCTAACTAAAATGGATCTGCCTGACATGCAGAGTCTTAGTCTTTAACCTATATGTGACCTATTCCTCATTATAATATTAAAAATCACACCCATCATCGTATTAAGGCTACTATTTTCTTACATATATTCTGTGACTAAGCATGTAATCAGTCTGCATGTGCTCAATAATTAAATTACTCTAATTACATTATTTGGGGCCATTGTAGTCATTATCCTAAAGTCTGCCCATCTTTTAAAGCTATAAAATGATCAAAATTATACAATTTGGAGAGACAGATTTTTGGGCTGATAGGCTATCTGATCTCCTGCTTCACATTTAACTATAAACTTTTTCTCTCTTTGAAACCCCTGTGTTTCAGAAATTGGTCAGTTGAACACGCAGGCAAAAGAATCCAGTGTCTTTGTCTAGTAACAAGGAAGTCAACCACTATCATTTGCATTTCACAGAAGTTCACATGTAGAATGGAGTGAGGAAAGCTTTAGAATGAGAAGAAAAAAAAACCAAAAAAACCGAAGGTATCATATGCCTTGATAGGCAGTAGTTGTTGGTTTTGGGAAGCTAAAGGCATGTTTACTATGTGCGGTTAGGGGATGTGATAAAATTGTATAGGGAAAGTCCTGAGGTGTCCCCTCAGGGCAAAAAACAACCACCACAAAAAACAGCCTCCTCTTTGAATGCCCTCTTGAGTTTTTTCATGAAAGCTTTTGAAATTTGAAATCCTCTTAGGTGGCTGACCCAGATTGCCAGCCAAGCCTCTAATTAGTTATGTTTAGCCCAAAATCAAAAAAAGTCTAGCTACCTTAAAACCACCACTAGATGGATAAACCTCTGTCCAATCAGTAGGGTTCAAGTTAACTTCTTTTTATATCTATGAAAATCACTTGCCATCTCCAGAAACTTGAAGCTGATTCTGTTTTTGCAAGTGTTCTGTCTTCCTTGTTGCAGCAAAACTTTTAGTGTGCATAATAAATCATCATCTGCAAACTTGATTTGTCTTTCAGCGTATTTGGCTTTCTCTGGTTAGTCCTAAATTGAAAAACTGGGGCAAAAATTAGGGAAGCTGAACATTGGTTTACAAGTCCTGATCACTTTGGCCCCATTGCGATCAAGGCTGTGGGTCAGAATTTTTTTTTTTTTTTTTTTTTTTTTGTATCCTGGGGACCACATTTCATTCTTTTTATGTGACTATCCCGTTATTGCAGCACCATTTGTTGAATTCTGGCTGTTTTGGGGGAAGTGCATGGGTCACAAATTGAACCCAGGTCTCCCACATGTCAAGCAAGAATTCTACCAGTGAACTACCTTTGCATCCCCAGAATTTTATTTTCATATATGGTCTGGTCATTATCCTTTCATATATTTAGTCTCTCAGAGGGAAACCAGGGAAGAAGCTGCTGCTGTAGTTCATGTGAGTGCTGACGGATGCTGTTACTAGGGGCTTAATGAGAAGGGCCCAGGTTTGTATCGGGGATACCCCAGGAGAGTTGGCTAGCAGAAGGGGGTGGGACTCTACATGCCAGGCTCAGAACATAGATGGCATCTATCCACTCACCTGCCTATGAAGGCAGTGAGCTGACATTAGGGATCTCTAGGTTAAGAGTGAGGGTCATTGGCATCAGTGCCTGGTGTCTCCTCTGACTTGTGGACCTGGAAAGGTGGGGGAACAGGGGGTTGTGATGGGTGGAGAGACCAGGAGTCCTCTGGTGAAAGGCTTTTCATGGACCTTGCTGTCCCATGGTTGCAGGGCCATGTGACCTTTGAGGACGTGTTTGTGTACTTCTCGCGGGATGAGTGGGGGCTCCTGGATGATGCTCAGAAACTCCTGTACCGTGATGTGATGATGGAGAACTTTGCACTTATAGCCTCACTGGGTAATGTCACATACTGATCCCATCGTCCTTTCCCCATTCCTCACCTCTCTGTCTTCCAACAGCTGGATCTTGGGCACTGCTTCCTTCCTGGTTTCCAGAGGAAGGGACTTTTGTGCCAGGACTGAGCTGTATGGAGTGTCCCCATCTTTTGCTGAGCAGCCCAGAGCCATTGCAGCCAAGGATTTGGGGGTCTCATTTGGCTTAGCCACTTCTTGGGCTAGAGAATCTGTCCAAAATCATGGCACCCCTGTGCCCAAGGTTCTGTCCCCTTCCTTTAGGTGACAGTTTCTGGGGCTTGATTGTGCCAGGAATTGTAGGCACTAACATAGTCACTACTTCTGGAGCCAGTGGGCTGTTCCTGAAAAACCTTCTTTTGATGTTCTTTTTGTAATAGTTTGTGGTCTGTCATAGGGTGGTTGTCCTGGGCCAGTGCTGGCCACTCATTTGTCCTGTCTTTCCCTTAGGAATGGCATCTTCCAGGTCATATGTACTTACCCAGCTGGAGCAAGGGGAAGAGTCCTGGGTGTCTGACCAGGTAGATATGACTCTAACCACAGCAAAAGAGGCCCAGAGAGAACCTGGACTTGGTGAGTGGATGCTGTGAAAAGGGCACAGTGGCAAGACTGGGTTCAAATGGTACCAGCAACATTTACTTTTACACCACTGTTTGGTTCCAAGACCAGTGGCCACACATTTCTACCTATCTTCCCCATTCTCAACACTGAACAGCTTATCATTTCCAGTCTGACTTCTGGCCCTTGCTGTCCCCTACCTCTCTGGCTGCTGCCTTTTACCCATTCCTCTCCACTGCTCACCTGCTGTGCTGTCCAGTTTAGCCTATACTAAATGTGTCATGAGATATACACATACTCTTAAATAGCTGTAAAGCCAGCTAATAGTTATTGGATTTCCCTAGGCCTGGGCGCACCATTCTCCATAGCACTCATCTGTCACCGGTAGCCAAAACCCTACTGAAAGCCATTTTTGAGGAATGAATTGGAGAATTTGCCTCTCCTCCCTGCACTACTATTCCATCTTTGCATCCTCACCCTTCAGTAGATCTCCCCAATTCTGTAACCTTCAGGGACCCACTACAGCCCAGTAGCCTCTTCAGTCTGACCCTGACTCTCTTGAAAACCATCCCATTTGTGTTGCTGCTGCCCCCTCCTACTAAAGTCAGTGTGCATTTCATCAGTATTTCTCTGCTTTCAGGTTGTTGGTATGGAATGGAGGATGAAGAGGCATCTTCTGAGCAGAGTGTTTCTTTTGGAGTCTCACAGACCAAGACTCCTAGTGCAGGTCCTTGCACCTCAAAGACCCACCCATATGACATGTGTGGCCCAACCTTGAAAAGCATTTTACACCTGGACCAATATGAGGGAATAAAAGCTAGGCAGAAATCATACACATGTGGGTTATGTGAGAAACAATTCTTGTTATCTGCAAACCTTCAACAGCACCAGGAGCAGCACAGCAGAGAGAAAACCATCAAAAGGTGTGAGGACGGAGACTCTGTGAGCAGCTGCAGGTTATACAAGCCAGAGAAGACCTACACATATGGGGAGAATGAAATGGACTTCCCAACTACCTCTGGCTTTCTTCAGCACCAGGTCCCTCCCAATGACGTTAAGCCCCATAAAAGCACTGAGTTTGTGGCCACCTTTCACACTGAACAGAGACATCACAAGTGTACAGAATGTGGGGAATCTTTCAGCCGCAAAGACACTCTTGTTCGGCACCAGAGAATCCACACAGGAGAAAGGCCTTATGAGTGCATTGAATGTGGAAAGTCTTTTAGCCAAAGCTCTGACCTTTGTAAACACAGGTCAGTTCACACTGGTGAAAGGCCTTTTGAGTGCATTGAATGTGGGAAATTCTTCAGGCAAATCTCTGGCCTTGTTGAACACAGGCGGGTTCACACAGGTGAACGGCTATATCAGTGCAGTGAATGTGGAAAATTCTTTAGCAGCAAGTCTAACCTCATTCGACACCAGGAAATTCATACAGGAGAAAGGCCTTATGTATGCAGCGAGTGTGGGAAAGAGTTCAACCGCAAATCTACACTTGTTCTGCACCAGAGAACTCACACTGGAGAAAAGCCTTATGACTGCAGCAAATGTGGGAAATCCTTCAGTCAAAGCTCTCACCTTATCGTACATTGGAGGATTCATAGCAATGATTATGAGTGCAACAGATGTGGGAAAGCCTTTAACTGCATCTCTAAACTCACTCAACACCAGAAAGTTCACTCTGGAGAAAAACCTTATGAGTGCAACAAATGTGGGAATGCCTTTACCAAAAGACAAAGCCTTACTCGGCACTGGAAGATTCATACTGGAGAAAGACCTTATGTATGCAACATATGTGGGAAAGAGTTTAACCGCAAACACACACTTGTTTTACACCAGAGAATTCATACTGATGAAAAACCTTAAAATTGCAGTGAAAGTGGGATTTCCTTTAGGCAAACTCCCATTTTATTGTACGCAGAAGAATTCATAGCTGTGGTTACGAGTATAGATGTAAGGAAAACTTTAGCTGCATCTCTAAATCATTCAGCACCAGAAAGCTCACACTGGAGAAAGGCCTTGGCGGTGCAGGGAATGTATTATGTCTTTGTTCAGTTGAACAGGTTGTTCAGGAGTGACACTCTGAAGATAATCTTTGTGAGGTAGCCATCAGTCAGAAGTGGAATCTCATGCAAATGCACATCCATACTGAGGAAGCTCCCCATGAGTGCCACCTGTGTGGTGTCAGAAAGAAAGCCTTACCTGAGAGAGAAAAAATACTTGCCTGATTGTGGAGAAGAAAAACTTTTATTTACGATCTTGCAAGAACAGGTATGCAACCAAATGTCGTTGGCCTGCCAAGCCACAAGAAGCCACAACATTTATTCAAGCCTAGCATGCAGATCCCTCCCCTGTTTCTCCATTGGCTGGGTATTCCAGAGGTTACAGCCTATCCAAGAGATCTAACTAACCTACATGAGTCCCATTCTCCACCTTCTGGCAGCCCTGGCCCCTGCTTGTTTTTCCCAAATAAGGAAATGGCACCAATCTTTAAGCCTATGTCAGAGGCTCCCTCCTTCCCCTGACCGTGAAACTTGGCTGATTTTGTAGGCTTTTGTGAGGTAGATTTCATTTCTCCCATTTCTTGCCATTTTTGTGTGAAAGTGAAACTTAATTTTATTCTTACAAATTCCCCCTCTTTCTTTTAAACCTTTTTAGTTTTCATATTCTAGTTCTTCTTCAAATTTGCCAAGAGCTTTTTCACATTCTTCATCATAGGAATCTTCCCCTTTAAGGGGGTACAAATTGCTTTCCCTGTATTGAACAGGCATTTGCTTGGTTAGGGCAGCCTCAATAAGTTTTTGAGTTAACTCTCGGACAGATGGGATGGTGCAACACCCAGTTGCTGTGAGTACCCTGGCTACATTGATTAAAGAAGTTAAAATGGACAGTGCCAACCCTTTCCATTTTTCAAACCAGCTTTCCAGCCATCCTGTGAGGGGGGGTTAGCAATGCCTGAATTCTCTGCCAGTTTTCAGATAAGGCCTTTAAGCCTTGTAAAGAAAGCTTAGGTGATAGTTCCATCTGGGGCTGTATTGGGGGTGAATGTACAACTACTACTTCCAATCATAACACAATCACCTTTTTCAGTTAGCACCATATCTAGGGTTATTCTATTTTCCCATGCTATCCAACTAGTAGCATCTAGCTGTCCTGCCATTCCTTTCACTGCATCTCTGGTGTGGTTGATGACTCTTTGTTGAGTATAAGTAATTAATCCAATCCCACATTTTTATTAATTGTGACCCACCAAAATAGGAATGACTCAAATCCCAGTTATTTAATTTCTGGCCTTAAATTCTTCTGGGATTCCCTGTGGCACCCCTATACAGTCTAAATAGATTCAGTTGTTGAAGGACTTGAGTAAGCTGTTTTTTCTTTTTTTCCCCTTCAAATGCCCAGGTGAATGGGATAGCCAATTGAACTAGAACACAGGTCCCTTTCCACTTCTCAGGTAATACTGGTTGGAGGATACCCTTTCCACAATATCACCAAAGGTCTACTCAGGGTATGGAGAAATTACCAGTACTATCCTCAGTCACAGTCCATGCTTGGGTGCCCAAGAACGTGGTCTCAAGATCCTGGAGCCTTTCTTCCCTCTAGAGAGACAAGCAAAGTGGTTTCCTGGGTCAAGGTGGGAGGCCATAGGTATGGTCTTAGTGTTTCCTCTTCTGCCTGGATATAAAAGAGAAGACAACATACTATAATTTTTTCCCAGGAGTTGTCTTTTGAAAAAGGAGTATCATACATTTGATTCCTCTTCATGTTTTTCTGACCTACTGAAAGGGCATGATAAGAGCAGTGGGTTGGCCTGTTGCACAAGCATAATAGTTGCTTTTGTTTAGACTCTGTATATTTAATCCATTTTATCCAGGCATTTGTATCTCCGTACCCTGTTTCTGTTTCTATGGTTTCTTTCAATTCTTCCACCTTGACCATCCTGACAGCTTTGGGATCATTGCAAATTAGGAAACTGGCCTCCAGCTGGGTCTCCCTTGGTGTTAAGAAGGGCCAGGCAGAGAGGGCATTGCTGGTGTTGGGGAGAGGACTTCTATCCTGAATCTTCTTAGAGGGCCCCTCCCAATAACATCCGCTACTATTCCATATGTCCTGTCAGGAATAGTATACCTGTTGCCCCAGCCTAAGTTTGTGATGTTAATTCTTTCTGCTTTTCTGATAGTTATTATCACCAGGTTACACTGAAGATCCTCACAATTCGGTGGGGTGTTTCCTTTACAAAAGGTCATTTTTCCTTTTAGTTTCTTGCCATGTTTGTGAACCCCAGCCACCACTTGCAGTCCACCCCCAGTATTGGGTAGTCCACCATATGTAGTTCCAGGTGGGGAAAGCGGGGCTGGGAGTCCCCACCAGCTCTGGACATAGGTACTTATTTCCCTTACTCAATTGCTGTTGACACTCTTAAGTCTCCATTCTATTACTTGGCAAGCATCAAACTGAGACTCTCAACCTTCAGTTATATAAATTCATGACCAATTTGCAAGGCTCATTGCATCCTGAATTTGTAACATTATAGCCTGTGTAATTATTCTCATTTTTATATTGTATCTTGTCTTCCCGGGGTCACTATCTAATTATATTAGATTAAAATCCAGAATTCAAATTGCCCCCCTTTGTTTTCTTTTCCCTCCCACCTATTGTCTCTAAAAGGTTCAAAGTTGGAATTATTTCCCAGGAATTGGGCTATGTTGTTGAATACTTATTGTCCAGCTCAGGTACTGATCCTTTTACTCAGGTATGAGTCCAGCCTTTTTCTGCTGTCCAGACTGTTGTTTCAGTTGTCGACAGAACTTGATAAGGTCCTTCCCAGGGTGGTTGGAGTTTGAACTCCCCACAATTTGATGAGGACCCAGCTGCTGGGTTGGTATTAATGGACAGCAAACTGCAGTGCCTGAGGGATGACAGTAGAAGACAGAGCCCGTACATAATCCTTAAGGAAGAGGTCCCTTTGAATCCAAGGAAGAGAGGTCTGTAGTTCTCCTGGGGAAAGGCAAGCCAAAGAGCATTTTTTAGAGGGAGATCCCTAATTCCTTTCTAGTGGCAGTTCTGATTCCTAGCAGAGCTATGGCTGGACACTTAGTGCAAGGTAACTTGGTTTCTAAGACTAGTTTAAAAGGATATTTCTTCAAGGGCTGATTTATTTTCACCCTTTGTGAAGATGCGGATGTCAGGTGTGTGGAAATCCCATGCAATACTTAAGCTTCACATAGCAGCTCAATGTGGCTACTGTTGTCAGAATCAATATTTCCTACAAACCCATAGTGGGGAACAATTTGTTCAAGGATAATTTTGGAAGTTTCTGATGCTGAATCCAAGGATAGAGGATATGTCTCCACCCACCCTGTTAGATGGTCTACAAGAACCAGAATATATTTTAGTCATCCTACTGGGGGCATCTCGGTTTAATCAACTTGAATGCTCTGAAATGGTCTGAGGTCTGGTTCCCTTCCTGCCTTGCCCCTGTTTCCTTAGAACCTTTTTATTGACCTTTTGGCAAATTATGCATCACACATTTGTTCAACTACGGTGTGGAGGTCCACATACCCAAAATGTTTAAGAACCAGATCACACATGGCCTGCACTCCCCAGTGACTTCCCTGATGTAAGACTGCTTATGTTTCCCTCATTATTTGTTTATTCAACATCTTCTGCCATCCAGGAGGACCCATCTCCCCTGATTATCTGAGCTTGGTCCCTATTGTCCCAGCTCCTTTACTTCCTTCCCAGAGCATACAGGGACCTCAAATTCTCTGGAAATTGAGAGTACTAAGACCATTAACTTTGACGGGGAACAAAGGGAAGCCTCATTAGCCTTTTCATCTGCCAGCCTGTTGCCCTTTGCCTCAAGGATATGGCTTTTCTGGTGTTCCTTTGCATGCACCGCCAATATCTCCCTTAGTAAGAGTAGATTAGTTAGTACTTGTTTTATTAATTCCCTGTGGACCAATTCCTTTCCCTTGCTGTTAATTAATCCCCTTCCCAAATTTTTCCAAAGGTGTACTTAGAGTCAGCGTAGACTGTACCATTTTTTCCTTCTAATAATTTGAGGGCTTGGTTTAATGCATAAAATTCACAAGTTTGGGCTGATCAATCATTGGGTAATCGACTAGCCTCTCTTACTTACAAGTTAGCCTGTCCACACTTGTATAACCATTGTGCCCCTTCCAGGACCCTAGAGGACCCATATATGTACAATTTTTTCCCTTGAATTTAAGGTTGGGCTAAACTTGGGTTTGATACCTAAGTCCAGTCAAGTTCAAGAGCTTCCATTTGACCAAGCCTTTTCCAAAGGAAGGAGGCCAGGTTTAAACTATTGTCGGTGGTTAAGACCAAGTCATCCTTTTTCCATTAAGATTGCCTTTACTGCAGGATCTGGGAATCAGTCAGCCATCTCCCTGCCCTTTGGGCTAAAATAGTCCTGACTTGATGAAAAATGCTGACCACTAGGGTCTCTCCAAAGGTCAGTTTCCTAGTTTCCTCTACTAGGTGAGCAGTTGTCACAACAGCCTAAACGTACCTGGGCCATCCCCTGGAGACAGGGTCCAAAATTTTAGAAAGGAAGGCTATGGGTCTCCTTTGGCCTCCCCAGGTCTGGGTTAGTACCCCTAAGGCTGATCCTTTATCCACTATAGCAAATACATGGGAAGGCTTCTCAAGGGAGAGGGGAGCCAGAACAGGTTCCTGTACCAGGGCCTGTTTGAGCCCTTCTAAGGCTCCTACTTTCCCCTTCCTCCATTCTAACTTGTCAAGCTCTTCCTCTAGCAGTTTTTGTTCTGGTCCTTTTAGTTTAAGAGGCATAAGAATCTATCCGCAATCTACAATAACCGACTAATCCTAAGAACTTCCTTAGTTCCCTCTTTGTCCAGGGGACAGGCAATACAATTATGACCTAAATTCTTTTCTGGATTTATTTTCCTTTTTCACTTATGAGATGGCGTAAGTATCTAACTGCTGAGTCTTGTTCACCTGTGGGTGAGGTCCAATGGAAAGCAATGCAGAACATAAGAAACAGTAACACAAGAGAGTAATTCAAGATGGGAACAGGAGACTCACAGTCTCAAGGACTGAGAGGCTTGACCCTAGTTTTCTCATTGTATTTACTGGGGAAACTTCAAAGCAGGAGATATCTTTCATGTTTATTCTCAAAATGTTTTTCATAAGAACTGTCACATCGACATTAGCCTTGAGCCTGTCATACAAGGTTCAGATGTTTCCTTCTGCAAACAATCCTGTTCTTGCCAGGACAATGTTCCGCCCTGGTAGAACCTGGTGTTCTGAGGTCCGCATCCTTATCTGCTTCATGGAAACATTCTGACCTTTGGCCATTTTCCCACATCTAACTTCCTTTTCCAGAAAGTAGTTTACTTTTTGATCCCCTTATCCCTTGGTCTCCTAGGAAGTTCAACAGGTCCTTTGTAGCCTGGACGACTGCCTATTTTTCTTTTCCTGATATTAACATCACCTTACATACTATAAAAGTAATTTCATATAGGATCGAAATTTTTTCCAACACTCTCAAGTTCCTTCCTAAAGAGATTGGGGGATTCTGTGAAGCCCTGGGGTAGGACTGTCCACCTATATTGCTGCCTCCTTCGAGTAAAGGCGTTTCCCATTCAAAGGTGAACAAGTCTGTACACTCTGTATGCAGAGGGCAGACCTAAAAGGCATTCTTTATATCTACTACAGTGAACCATTTATAATGGTAGGAGAATCCTACTAAGGAGAGTATAAGGGTTAGAGACCATAGGGTATCTAACTCGAACAATTTGTTTAATGGCCCTCGGGTCCTGTACCATTCAACTGCCATCTGCTTTCTGGACAGGTAGAATGGGAATATTGAAAGGAGACATAAAGGTTTCCAAGAGCCCATCTCGAAGGAGACCTTCAATGATGGGCTGAAGTCTCTGTCTTCCCTTCAATGGGATGGGATACTGTTTTTTACAAACTATCTCCCCTCCATTTTTCATTTTGGTTTTGATAAGGTGAACCTGTAAACACCCTCCCCCATCCCGTTTCCCTCCCTCACCATACTTTTTCTTGGAAGTCCTTTTTATCTGACCTCCAGGTCCAGTCTCATGGGTACTATCAGGTCCCTTCCCAACAAGTTACTCCCAGCTTCTGGGATGTACAGCAGGGGGGCTCATAATTTGGTTATCTTCCCAACGGATGCTTGTAGGTTTGAGAATGAGGGTTCTATATTCTTCCCCTTTTACCCCCAAAATTGAGGGAGCTATCTTGGAATCCAGTCCCCTTTGGGATTTGGTTCACAGAAGATTGAGCTGCCCCAGTGTCTACCAAAAATGTTTCTTCCTGTTAGGGGCCCACCTTCAGATTTAGTAAATGCTCCTGGTGGGCTCTTGGGATGAGGAACCCCTGACCCCCCCTAGTCCTCAGTATTCATCAGGGGTATCACCCAACCTTCTTTCTTTAAGCTTGGGCAAAGGTGATAACACCCTGTGGAGTCCTGTACCCTCCTTGCTTCTTTATCCCATCTGGCCCAGACTTTCTCTAGCCTCTGCCTGTCTCCTCCCTGCTTTGTCTCTAATGTTTTCTTGACCACTAAGTCATCATATGACTTAGGATAAGTCATAAAGTGCTCATCATGACTTAAGCTTTTTCTTCTCCCCTTCTCACAAGCACTTTCTGAGACTCTTAATAATTTTTCTACTGGTTTATCCATCCACCCATCTATTCTCTGGCTCTTTTTCTGAATGTTAGGCCAAGATCCCTTTACGTAGCTGACCTTTAGCATTCCTTGGGCCACGAGACTATCATGGTCCATTCCTGAGTATTTCCTCTCCTGGTCCCTCAACCTTTGCAGGTAAGCAAAGGGAGTCTCGTCTTTTACTTGAGTCATCTTGAAAGCCCTACTTAAGTTCTGAGATTTCGGTACAGCCAATTTTATCCCTTTTATGGTGAGATCTCTAAGATCCTTCATCTGTGCTTTGCTTTCCTGATCATTATTATCCTGATTGGGATGTACATTGGGGAATTTTTGCTCTGCTCCCATTACCCCTTGTCTGGGCAGGGGCTGCCTCTCCCATTCTTTCATAGTCGTCCTCCTCACCATTCACCTTTCTCCTCCCATAAAGAGGATATGCAGGATGGATGGACATAAGTTCGGACCAGGTGTGTAAATTAGGGCCTAAAAATTGATCCAGTTTGGCTAGCCCCGTTGGATTGTCTATTAATGATTTTTCTTCTTGAAATCCTTTACTTCTGTATTCATCAGTGGGATGTTTATGTAATGGATTTCTCCTGGTCCAAAAGGTACTTCTCTCAAAGGAATTAGGGACTCAATAGGTCCATGTTGTTTCACACAAGAGCCCCCAGAAATGTAAAATTTTATATTTCAGACTCCTCTTTGGAGAAGGGCTTCTTTTTATTAACGTAAAAAGTATGAGGATGGCACAGAGCCCATCCTCACCTGCCTCATATTTTGGCCAGAATATATTGGGCAGCAAAATGCTTTTTTCTTTGTCCAAATGTAACAACTATATTTAATCATTTTCGTTTTCCCCTTTCCTTTGGTCTGATCACTATCGGTCCAATGTTTTAACATTCTCCCTAATGGACTATCCAGAGGAATGTTCCAGGGGACCTTACTGGTGCCCCTTTTCTTTGTCCCCAAGCTGCCTTTATTACCCTGAATCTTGTCTGGGTATATTCTGAATCTCGTCTGGGTTTCTCTCTCAGCACCATTTCACTTCATCACCTCCAGCCCTTTCCCTCATGGGAGAACAGAACCGCGGTTGGGACTCTGCACTCACTTTGCACAGATGTCCCGTATCTCATACATACACACTCAATCTCAGGCTCATCAGAATTTCCCGACCACCACGGCAATACTTAATAGCCTTTTTTTTTTCTTACCTTGGTCCGTGCACAGAGCTGCCTGGGCACTGTGAGGCAGCTTTTTCTTTCCCCTTTTCTCATTCACAATCAGCAGATCTAAGCATCTGGTCTTAGGTCCTTCTGGCTGTCAGAAGTAGGCCCCCAATGGCAGAGTCTGAGACTGCTCAATCGGAAGGGTCCACCTTCCCCTCATCCACCCTAGGGGTCCTCCTCCAAAGCGTCGGATCCTGGATGAATCTACAAAGTTATCAGAAAGAAAGCCATACCTGAAAGAGAATAAACGTTCGCCTGATTGTGGAAAAGAAAACAATTTACAGTCTTGCAAGAACGGGTATGTAACCGAAATATGGCTGGTGTACCAAGCAACAGAAAACAGCATTTATTCCCTAAACCTCACTCTCAGATCCTTCCCCTCTTTCTCCAGTGTCTGGGTACTCCAGAGGTTACAGCCTATCTGAGAGGTCTTACTACCCCACATGAGTCTGATTCTCCACCTTCTGGCCACACTGGCCCCTACTTGTTTTTCCCATATAAGGAAGTGGCACGAATCCCTGTAAGTGGCTCCCTCCTTTGACTGTGAAAAAGTCTGGGTTAGTTTTGCAGCCTTTTGTTTAGTAAGTTTCATTTCTCCCATTTTGTGCCATTTTTGCGTGAAAGCTAAAGTTAATTTCATTCTTCCAGGTGAGGTGCTATCAAGAGCTGTATTGCACTTTCTAAACTGCCAAGGGCCTTTGACAGGGTTATGTGACTGCCAGTAGTTGTAGCAGAAGGAATTTCACCTCTGCCATCTGACAGTCCCGCAGTGTGTCCCAGTTCCCAAAGCATGCTTAGCTTAGGCAGATTTATGTGCTTTCTCGCCAACCTCTGGAAGGAATGGGTGGCCTCCTGGCCCATGTGGGGCCTCATTTTTCTCCCATCTGAACTTGTTTAGACATGGAAGTAATCGACTTCATCCTGAAGGACATGAGATGGGTCATGCAAGTGGCTTGCAGAGGTTTACCTTCATGAACATTTTTGGTCTTGTGGTTATTATGGATGTATCCAGCATCAGAGTCACCCAACCCTGCAACTGCTTGCCTCATTGCTCGTGTTTGTGTGATTAAAAAATACCTAGTTGCTTAAACCTTGAACCTTGGTGGTACTGTTCATCATGTAATATTTTGAAAACAGAATTGCATTCTACCAGCTTGAAGGGTTAAACAACTTTTGTAGGAGTCCCCAGTTTTCTGTGTCTGAGAGGGGACAATATGATGTCAGAGAGTTGTCTCACTCCATATCTTTAATTAAAACCAAAATTTTATTCCTTCCGGGTGTCCTGTGTTTTAAATTAATCACTCGAGACTCCTTAGAGACATCAAAAGGCCATTCCAATATTCCATCAAGCACATTTTTTCTGAACATTACACATATTAAGTCCAGGGAATTCCATGGTTGTGATCCCATTTATTGTTGCCAGAAAATGTATCCCATACATCCCATGTTTGTAGGTAATTTTGTATGAGATACCACAGTGATGAATAAGACAGTCTATTATTTTCACAAACGGTGGTTCAAACAAATAATCTGTGGTAAGAGAAGGCAATACATTCTAAAATGTCTTTCCCGTCAATGAAAAAAAACCCAATAATATTTCCTTCCTAGTGAGAGAGATCCAGTGTAATCAACTTGCTACCAGGAAACAGTACAATATTGTGGCCTGGACTCAACTTTTGCCTCTTGTTGGCAGCTTGGACATTCAGCAGTTGTGTTGACCAGATGAGTCTTGATGAGAGGAAAGCCATGATACTGTCCTCATATTGCCTTTGCCCTGTTGCCATGGCCATAAAGGACACAGGTCCGTGAGTCTTCTTAAAAACTTAACTATTCAGAGCTTTGTCAGAGTAGCCTGGACCTCCTTCAGAAGACTGTTTTGTTTAGGCCCCACTCAAGAATGTCAGCCTCACAGATTGTCCAGAAAATATGTCAGAAAAGCAGGACTAAATGTTGTATATAGCACTTCCAAAATCCAAAGAATTCTTCCCCATACCATACATTGTATCTCTTTGCATTTATGCAATATTCAGAAACCCATCTCTTTAGAAAAGTTATCTCAACATTCCTGTATTAGGGTTCTCTAGGGAAACAGAACCAACAGGAGATATCTTTAAATATGAGATTTTATACAAGTGTCTCACACAACGGTGGGAATGCATGAGTCCAAATTCTGTGGGGCAGCCTGCAGGCTGACACTCTCCTCAACCCAGGAGAGGTTGGCTAGCTGAAGTAGAAAAGTCCTCTTCTGACTGCTGAAGTCACCACTCTCCCTTAAAAACCATCAACTGATTGTATTAAATGTCTCTCATTGAGGAAGATGCTCCCCTTACTTGATCATAGATATAATTATCCATGGATGCAACCAACTGCCTGATGATTTAAGTACACAAAATGTCCTCTCAATAACAGATAGGCCAGTGCTTCCTTGACCAGACAACTGGGCACATAAACCTAACCATCACAGTGTCCCAAGCCAATGGACTCTTAAGGCATTTATTTGCTATGGCAGGATCTCATCCTTTTATAGGACTTGCTCCCTGCCATCTAGCACACGTTTCACATTTAAGTATCTAGGGTACTTGCTGCCTCACCAGGTTCAGGAACATAATATCATGGTAAAAGATCAAAATGATGATCTGTGGAATATCAAAATGATCATGTTCCCTCCAGATTGTATTAAGATAGATAGCACAATAATTGGAATAGCTATAGAGCAAAGTAGTAAACATATACTGTTGTCCCTGTCATGTTAAGACAGTGCTTCTGATCATCTTTCCCTCAAATTGATGCCATGGTTGACATGTCAATTTATAGTTTAGATTGTAGCCTATGTACTAAGGCATGAAAATGAAAGTAATAGCTTAAAGAATGAAATGGAAGTGAAATTTTATGTGTTCCCATGACATTTTTTATGTAGAAAAAAATTAATATGGTTGCTGGATACAAGGTCATGATCCCTTTGTTTAATTGTTAGACCTTTGTAAAAGATTTCCTGAAATTAAATTAGCCTTACTTATTAATTCAATTTAATACTGGCCTTAATGTTAATTACAGAAATTAAATTACTGTTTAGGTGATCCATTGATTCATTATATGCATCTTTAAAATTAGTATTGGTTAGGGTGAGGCACAGTGGCTCTGCAGGCAGAGTTCTTGCCTACCATGCTGGAGACCTGGGTTTGATTCCCCGTGCCTGCTCATGCAAAAAAAAAAAAAAAAAAAAAAAAATAGTATTGATTATAAAAGACGGCACTTGCTAAAAATTTAATTTCATTGAACATTTGTTTTTATAATTCTGTAACAGGTTGATGTTAGTAGTTAAACTCATTGAACAGTGCAGAAAAGTCAAATTAATTAGATTTTCATGTTACAACCTGTAACAGGGCTGGGACTACTGGAACTGTATAATATCTTACACCATCAAATTACCTAATATTGCCTGGCCCATCACAGGAGCTTAGCCTTACATAATGAATTAATAAATTGATTAATATTTTGCAGAGAACAAAACCATGGGACCGTGTGAGAAATGTAGAAAAAATTACTTTATCTCAGCAGGGTAAAACAGAGCCTGGAGGCAGTTATTACTAAAGAGCACAAAGAGTCTAAATATGGGGAAACATGGTTCCACAAGCACAATAATGTTTATCTGCCATAGGCTTGGATTATCAAAGATTGTTACATAAAGTACCAAGATGGAAGAGAGTAAGGAGAAGATGACAAAGGTATATCAGGAACAGAACAATATGGGTGGCTCTGGTCTCAGGGCAGTTTGGGAGACAACTGCATGCTGTAAATGTATTGGACTTGACTCCCTGTGCCTGGAGAGGATGCTAAGCATGGAGCCACCAGCCCAAATCATAAGGTCAAACACAGATCATCAATGAAAAAGACCATGAACACATACAGTGGAGTTGCATTTGTGCCAAAACAAATCTTGAGCAGTACCCAAAATTCATTGTTTCAGTTATAGTTCTGCAGTTACTAGGACCAGTCACTTATGAGAATCATGTTTATCAGAAGATGCACAAACCCTGTAGTGTAAACAGGAGGGATCAGTGTTGTTGTGATTTGATGATTAAGCTCCATCAACCTATTACTTCTGGGAATGGAAGTAACTTAGACAGGTGGCATACAGGGAAATCTCCTAGGCTACTCGATAAATGTAGGAAACAAATTGACATCCAATGGCATTTAGTAAATATTTCAACCCAAACAATACCATTAGACTTCCTTTTGAGATAATAGCCAAGGAGTTGGTTAAAGCCTGGTGCTTTAAAATCAGGTTTTCAGGGTCCATAATCTGTCCCATGAATACAGAGAAATGAGGAATTGCCAAGAATTCACATTCCAGTCTGGGGAAAGAGATTCCTCATTGCTAAATCCCTGGGAATTATTCTGTCCCCACCTAAAAGAAGATGAATTTACTAGGTTCAAAGACCCTGAAGAGAAAATTGCAAGTGTGAGTTGCTTTTATTAAGGCAGCTTAAGTCAAATGCTCATCTCTTCATATTTATGAATCTTTCTCACTGATAAATATCTTCCAAAAATATGTTCTTTATATTAATAAGTACCCTAATTGATCTATGTGGAACATATTATATATTTAAAAATAAAGCTTAATATGTGAGATATTTAATACCAACTTTTAAAAATTATGCTCATTTACCCAAATGTTTGTGACATGTTCAAATCACTGTTGATTGTTGTGGTTATTTCAAAGTCCCCCCCTCCTTTTTTAAAGGATTATTCCTATAGCCTAATTTCACCTAAGAATAAAGATGAAAATACCCCAACTATGCGTAAACAAACTGATAACTTTTTAAAATGACCACTGTATAAAAAATACACTTACAGGATGCAAGAATTGTTCCATATCAACATAGTGAAGCAGGAAACTATTCTCCATTTATGTCAGAAACAAGGTTACAATGGTCACGCAAAACTTTTATTCTGTAGTCAATTGTGGTAGTTTGAAACTATACATACCCCCAGAAAAACGATTCTTTTATTTACACAAGTCAATTGTGGGAATAAATCCATTGAAAGTAGGACCTTTTGATTAGACTATTTCAGTTAAATCTGACCCACCTAAATCAGGATAGGTCTTTTATGGACATGTTGGGGGTGGTGCATGAACCAGGAATTGAGTCCAGGTCTCCCAAATGACAGGTGAGCATTATACCCCCGAATCATCCATGCACCCTTGAGGGGCCCCTTTTTTAAAAATTTTTTATTGCAATTTCCAGAACATTAGAGACTAGAAGGAATAGTATTATTTCATCATCACAATTGACTATGTTTTCTTTTTGTGAAAAATAACATATATACAAAAAAGCAATAAATTTCAAAGCACAACACAACAATTAGCTGTAGAACAGATTTCAGAGTTTGGTATGGGTTATAACTCCACAATTTTAGATTTTTACTTCTAGCTGTCTTAAGATACTGAAGACTAAAGGAAATATCAATATAATGATTCAGCAATCATACTCATTTGTTAAACCCTACCTTCTCTGTATAACTTCACCACCACCTTTGATTTTTCTTCCACTCTTTAGAGGTATTTGTGCTATGCCCATTCTACTCCTATTTATTTTTTATCCATTTTTTTTTTAGTCATCTGTATATACCCCGGATAAAAGGAGCAACAGACACAAGCTTTTCACAATCACGTGGTCAAATTGTAAAAGATATATCATTATACAATTATCTTCAAGAATCTAGGCTACTGGAACACAGCACTACCATTTCAGGTACTTCCCTCCAGCCACCCCAATACACCATAAACAAAAAAGGGATATCTATATAATGCATAAGAATAACCTCCAGGATAATCTCTCAACTCTGTTTGAAATCTCTCAGCCAGTGAAAACTTTGTCTCATTTCTCTCTTCCCCTTTTGGTCAAGAAGTCTTTCTTAATCCTCAGGAAGGGGTCTTAATCCTATTACTGGTGTATTTTATAAGAGAATAAAATTCAGAGCAAGGAAGCTACAGAAACAATAACCTGAAGTCAATGAAACCTGGAAAAACAGGGAAAGAGCAGCAGATGCCTCTGTGTATCTTGCTGTGTGGCAATGGGGTCAAGGATCACCGGCAGCCAGTGTTCAGGAAGAATGCAGCACCCTGATGATGCCTTGATTTGGACATTTTCATGACCTCAAAACTATGAGTGCAATTTCCTTTTCTTCCAGTTCTGCCAAATGCTACAATCAGAAGTATAGAATCTTTGTGCTTGCTATTTAACCACTTGACACTTAGTTGCTAATGTGCATATGATGGAACTGGAATCTTGCTGCCAAGGGGTAAAAGTGGGAATGTCAGTTGCTACTAAATCATTGTTTAACAACAACAACAAAAAAAACACTCCTAATATACTGTTGTCATTGTTGCTATCTGATTCCATAGCAGTAGTCATTAAATTGGAAACAAACATTGCAACATAACAAAAAATTGTGTAGTAATTACTAACACCATTCTTAATACAGCCTTACCCATACATACCTCCTTGAACAACTTCATAATTTGTCAAGAAAGAAAGTTTGCAGCATAAGCATGTGGTGTGTGTCAGGTATTAGAAAATAAAACTTGACTTACAAAATGGATTCTGTGGCATGGGGGCCCCTTCAGTTTCTCTCCTTCAGCAGCTCCTCTAACAGGACCTAATGTGCTGACAAGATAGATGAGCATAAACATGACAACACCTCACCTGCCTGAGGCCAGACCAGATAACCACAGGCATGATCTGCACCAGTCTGATAGACCCCGGTGATGCCTGTGGCCACACGTCACCCTCCAGCCCTCTTGTCATGTTTTTTCCTTTAAAACCACGAGCTGTAAGAAAAAGAGTTGGAGCCATTTTTCCTTTTCTTTCGCCAGCAGGTTTTGCTGGCTCCCACCTGCCTGTTCTCCCTTTGCTCTCAATCTGTTTCTCTCTTTCTCAATAAACTGTTAAGCTTTAATTTGCTGTCTCAGATGTAATGCTTTGATGAATCTGTGCCTAACATAAATGGTGCCAAAATCCAGGATGAAGTTCTGACTAACAGCTTAGCTTTCTGGCCCCTCAGAGCTATGGGACTGCCTTCCAGTTGACCCCTTTTGCAGATGGGACTGAGGCCTGAGTTTCCAGTCTCTCAGAGCTATGGGAGCAGCCCTCCAGTCGCCCCATCCACCAAACTGGCAGGGTTGCTGTGGTTTCCATGTGTCTGACAGCTTAAGTTTCTGTCTCACACCATCTTAATGTGATGCCAGCTCAATCCATGGCATTCAAATAACTACAACTAATTTGGTCCTAGGTAAGTCATGCCTTTCTGCCCAGATTGCCTCATGAGAGTTTTGTTCTGTGTCTTGGCAACACCTTGGCCCACCTCAGTGCACCTGGCTTAAACCCAAGCTTGGTCTAAATGCTCCATCTCTATGAGTGTTTTCCTGTGTAGTGGTAAAAAAAACAACAACTTGGGGGACACCCTGAGTGAAAGACTGCACATTTTCCTAATCCCTGACAACAAACCAGGGACACCTGCTTTATTGTTGTGATTGGATCTTGAATCTGGGTAAATTAGCCTCACTTAAAGCTACAGTGGCCCATAAACTCCCAGTGGAGCCAGTGACTTCCATAAGCCTTCTGTCTGCAGGGCCCCAACAAGAGCCAGTGCATCCCAAATGCAAGTCCCTAGGGAGACAGTATGCCTTCAATGGAACTGGTAACCATCAGCTTCAAGAGGAGCAGTTGAACATAAGTCTTCATGAGCAGACCTCCATAAGCCTCCTGCAAGCAAAATCCCTGGCACATAGCAAACCTCCCCCTCCATATTAAAAATTAGCAAATAATCATGGTTAATACCATAACAATTCCTGATTAAACCCCTCTCAGATGTTTACTTCATAATCTCGGTAGATCCCAATTTAAAAAAAAAGAAAACAAAACAAAAACAAACAACCCTTATTTTTCTCTGCAATTCAGCTTGGCTACAATACCCTTTTAAGCAGCAAAAATGTTGCCCCACAACCTGGCACTCTTGATTAACAAATGGCCTAAAAGTTCTCCTCCCAATCTTAACTTTATTTCTCTGTGCTATTCTATCACGTAAGTGTTTCATGTCTGTTTAATTGTTAACTAATGTATTTGGTATGTTAAATATTTAATGCCTACTTGTTGGCTAATGTGGTCAATCTAATTATTAATTGGTATGGTCCTGCATTTATATTAGTCAAATGTTCATACCTGGCTTCTAATTGCAGAAATTCTTTTAAAAAGGGAACATTTATGCTGTATTAAAAACTAAAAGCATTTTAGTTATGAGTCTATAAAAAGGTTTTATTTCTGTAACATAATCTAACCTCAATATAATTTAAGTGAAAATATTATAAGTGAAATATTAAGTATGTTATTTCATACCATTTTTACAAAAAATGAAGATGGGCTGAGATGGCATATTCAATCCTTTATTTATCCCTCTCAAAAATATTTATGTTCCTATTTTTCTTTTAAATAAGTAAAATACTCATATATTTAACATTGGATAAATTCCTAAAAATTTAACAATATTCTCACTGTCAATGTTATATCCTAATATTAATATATATAATGTTAAGCAATGGTATGGTGTTAATCGTGATTTTAATTACTTTAAAAGACTACAAATCATAAAAACAGCCAATTATCAGTTGCACTGATTTGCTCTAGTACATCTCTAAAAATATATGTGCTCAACTTAAAAAAGAGTTAAACAAATAAATATATATTACATTTTATCTGTTAAATGGCATAACTCTGGCAAATGTATAAAAATATAATGGAACAAAACCTCTGCTATAATTTCTTAATATAAAACAACATCTAATGTTTTTATTTCTAAAAAATCTCCATTTAAAAATACTTATAAAAATTCAAGCTCAACTGTGTTCCAGTAGACATGTTTCTTCAAGATGATTGTATAATAATATAGCTTTCACAATGTGACTGTGTGATTGTGAAAAACTTGTGTCTGATGCTCTTTTTATCTACCTTGTTGACAGATGAGTAAAACATTTGGATTAAAAATAAATAAATAACAGGGGAAAAATGTTAAAATAAATTTAGTTGATTGAAATGCTAGTGATCAATGAAAAGGAGGGGTAAGGGATATGTTATTGTATGAATTTTTTTCTGTTTTCATTTTATTTCTTTTTCTGAATTGATACAAATGTTCTAAGAAATGACCATGATGATGAATATATAACTACATGATGATATTGTCAATTACTGATTATATATGTAGAATGGAATGATCATATGGTAAGAATGTTGGTGTTGGTATGTTGATATGTTTAATAAAATAAAATTTAAAAACATCAAAGCTCAGATTGCAAGTGTTAACTATTATCATTACATTCTAAGGTACTTTACTCTTTATAACCCTCAAACTCCAATTAAAAATGTAATGAAACTCATGTGGTTAAACCAAAATAACTCAATATACAAGGTAAAACATAATATTGTCTGTATTTTAAAGATTTGACATTTGTGTGAGATAAAAAAATGTTTATTTTGTCCAAAATTTGCACTATCTAATTTAACCTGTCTAGTAAATTAAACAAAATAATTGAACTTTATTTAATATAAAACCTGGGGTAGGAAACAAAATCTTAATGTTTTGCACAAGATAATGTTTTATACTCTACATTTCAGAGTGTTTGGGGCCTAAAAATGAAAAGCGTCTGCAAAGTCCCTTGAGGAACTCGGAAAAATAAAACTATTAGAAATTTCCCAGAAAGTCAAAGCCTCAATTTTAAGGCTTTCCCTTATGAGACTTATTTCTATAATCATAAACTAAACCAACATAGAATTAGGCCCTTAGAGCCATCTCCAGAAGATCTCTGCTGTTGCTAAAACGTGGTCTTTCTCTGAGCAAAACTCTGAGCTTCTCCTCAATGTGGGACATAATTTTCAGGAATATAAACATGACAACAAACAGTGTGAAATGCAACTAATCTTATCATTGCAGGACATGGCTGGCCCTGACACTGAGAGACATAAGCTCCAAAAATGAGCCTGGCCCTGACATGGATGAACTGACCAAAAGAAGGAAAAATGAAGTTTCAATGGCTAAGAAATTTCATATTGAGTTGAGAAGTTATTCTGGAGGTTAACTCTTATGAAAACTTCAGCCAGATATTATAAATTGCTGCAATACAGCAAACCCCAAACAACAATGTTCCTAGAAGCCCTAAAAAAATTCTAGTGCTCTATAAAATTTATTTATTAAGTTTGTTTTTCAGAAACTTAAAACCTCCAAATTGTTCCAATGCTAAAGAATCTCTGAAACCTGAAGATGCTAAACTCTCCAAGAATAACAATTTATTTAATGAATTCATCCCTTTGCCCCTTAAATCTTTTTTTGAGTACTTTCTTTTTTTAAATTTTTATTAATAAAACCAATCAATATACAACACAAACATTCTTAAAGTATGAACATTCCATACTTGATTGGTGTGCAATCAATGGCTCACAATTTCATCACATAGTTGTATATTCATCACCACAATTATTTCTCAGAACATTTACATCACTCCAGAAAAAGAAATAAAAAGAAAAAACTCATACATACCATACCCCTCACCCCTTCCTCTCATTGACCACTAGTATTTCCCTCTACCCAATTTATTTTAAGATTTGTTCCCCCATTGTGTATTTATTTTTAATCCATACTTTTTACTCATCTGTTCATACCATAGATAAAAGGAGCATCAGAACAAGGTTTTCACAACCACACAGTCATTTGCAAAAGCTGTATCATTATACAATCATCTTAGAGAAACATGGCTACTGGAACACAGCTCCACAGTTTCAGGCACTTTCCTCTAGCCTCTCTAATATACCTTAAACTAAAAGGGGTTATCTATATAATGCATAAGAATAACCTCCTTGACTGTATTTGAATACTCTCAGCCACTGGAACTTTATTTCGTCTCATTTCTCTCTTCCCCCTTTCAGTCAAGAAAGTTTTATCAATCCCTTCATGCTGAGCCCCAGTTCATTCTAGGATTTCTGTCCCACCCTAGCAGGGAGGCTTACACTCCAGGAGTCATGTCCCATGTACAGAGGGGGAGGGCAGTGAGTTTGCTTTCTGTTTTGGCTGAGAAAGAGAGGCCATGTCTGAGCAACAAAAGAGATTCTCTAGGGGTGACTGTTAGGCCTAACTTTAAGTAGGCAAGGCTATCCTTTGTGGGGATATGTTTCATATGAACAAACCCCAAGATTGGAGATTCAGCCTATTGATTTTGTTGTCCTCACTGCTTACAAGAATATCAGGACTTCTCCAGATGGGGAAGTTGAATTTTCCCTCTTTCTCATCATTCCCTGAAGGGGACTTTGCAAATATTTTTTATTCACTGTTCAAATAATTCTGGGATTTATCAGAGCATCACTCTGGACAAATCTACAAAAATCTCATGCCCTACTCAAGGTTCCATGTACTTATGGTGTTCAATTAAGCTGTCCATATCAGTTATGTTAGGAGATGCACTAGTCAAAATATAAATTTTGTACCAAATAAACATTTTTTGCTTTAGTCTCACACATAAGTTAAAGTTTTGAAATATGAATTACCATCAATTTTCAACACCCTACAATATTGACATTCCTTTGTTCTTCCTCATGCAAAAATATTTTTAATTTGTTCATTTAGTCACTATCATTGTACACTCTAGGTGTTCCTAGATTATACCATCTCAGCCTTTATCACCTATCTTTCCTTTTGATTTCATTTGTGCCCTCCTCCCTCTATCATTATCACATTCAGCTTCATTCAATGTTCTGTCATTATTGTATTATAGTTAGGTAGTTTTGTGCTGTCCATTTCTGAATTTTTACAGTCAGTCCTATTACACAATCTGTATTCCTTCAGTTCCAATTATCCAATATGTACCCTATTTCTATCTCCTGATGGTCTCTGTTCTTAACTGAAATTCTCCAAGTTCATTCATTAATGTTGGTTCATATCAGTGAGACCATACAGTATTTTTCCTTTTGTTTCTGGTTAATCTCACTGAGCATAATGTCCTCAAGGTCCATCCATGTTGTTATATACTTCATAACTTTATTCTGTTTTACAGCTGCATAATATTCTATTGTATGTATATACCACAGCTTGTTTAGTCACTCATCTGTTGATGGACATTTGAGCTGTTTCCATCCCTTGGCAATTGTAAATAATGTTGCTATAAACATTGGTGTGCAAATGTCCATTTGGATCCTTGCCCTCATGTCCTCTGAGTAGATACCTAGCAATGATATTGCCAGATCATATGGCAGTTCTATACTTAGCTTCTGGAGGAAGGACCAAACTGCCTTCCACAGCTGTGGTACCATTTTACATTCCCACCAACAGTGGATAAATGTACCTCTCTCTCCACATCCTCTCCAGCACTTGTCGTTTACTGTTTTATTGATAATGGTTATTCTGGTGGGTGTGAGATGATATCACATTGTGGCTTTGATTTGCATTTCCCTAATAGCTAAGGAAGTTGAGCATCTTTTCATGTGCCTTTTGGCCATTTGTATTTCCTCTTCTGAGAAGTGTCTGTTTATGTCTTTTGCCCATTTTGAAATTGGGTTGTTCATCTTCTTCCTTTTTTTCATATGGGCAGGCACCAGGAAATGAACCTACGTCTCCAGCATGGCCAGTGAGAACTCTGCCTGTTGAATCAATGTGGCCTGCCACTGTTTTGTTGTTGTTGTTTAGTTGAATAATCTCTTTATATAATCTGGATATGTGCCAGTTTGAAAGGATGTGTGTACCCTAGAAAAGCCATGTTTTAATCCTAATCCCGTTTTGTAGAGGTTGTCATTTCTTCTACTCCCTATTCAGCACTGTATGATTGAAACTTTAATTTGATCATTTCCCTGGAGATGTGACTCAATCAAGAGTGGTTGTTAAACTGGATTAGGTAGAGATGTGTCTCCACCCATTCTAGGTGGGTCTTGAATACTTTACTGGAATCGTATAAAAGAGGAAAGTTTGGAGATAGCAGGAGATTCAGAGAGAGCAGAGAAGAATGACATAGCCATGAGAAACAGAGTCCACCAGCCAGAGACCTTTAGAGATGAAGAAGGAAAATGCCTCCCGGGGAGCTTCATGAAACAGGAAGTCAGGAGAAAAACCTAGCAGATGACCCTGTGTTTGCCATGTGACTTCTCACTTGAGAGAGAAATCCTGAACTTAATTGTCCTTCTTCAACCAAGGTATCTCTCCCTGGATGCCTTAGATTGGACATTTCTATAGACTTGTTTTAACTGGAACATTTTCTCAGTCTTAGAACTGTAAATTAGAAACTTATTAAATTTCCCTTTTTAAAAGGCATTCCATTGCTGGTATACTGCATTCCAGTTGCTAACAAACTAGAACAGGATACTAGACCCTTATCTGATATAGTGTTTCCAAATATTGTGTCCCAATGTATAGGCTGTCTTTTTACTTTCTTAACAAAATTCTTTGATGCACAAAAGTGTTTAATTTTGAGGAGTTACCATTTATCTATTTATTTCTTCAATGCTCGTGCTTGCTTTGGGTATAAGATCTAGGAAACTGCCTCCTATTATAAGATTTATAAGATATTTCCCTACATTTTCTTCTAACAGTTTTATGGTTTTTGATCTAATGTTTAGGTCTTTGATCCATTTTGAGATAATTTTTGTATAGGGTGTGAGATATGGATCCTCTTTCATTCTTTTGCATGTGGATATCAAGTTCTCTAGGCACCATTTATTGAAGAGACTGTTCTGTCCCAGGTGAGTTGGTTTGACTGCCTTATCAAAGATTAATTGTCCATAGATGAGAGGGTCTATATCTGAACACTCTATTCAATTCCATTGGTCAGTATATTTCTCTTTACACCAGTATCATGCTGTTTTGACTACTGTAGCTTCATAATACACCTTAAAGTCGGGTAGTGTGAGACCTCTGACTTAATTTTTCTTTCTCAGGATATTTTTTAGCTATTCAGGGCACTCTGCCCTTCCAGATAAATCTGGTTATTGGTTTTTTTATTTCTGAAAAGTAAGTTTTTGGGATTTTAATTGGTATTGCATTGAATTTATAAATCAATTCAGGTAGAATTGACATCTTAACTATATTTAGTCTTCCAATCCATGAACACGGTATGTCCCTTCCATTTATTTAGGTCTTCTGTGATTCCTTTTAGCAATTTCTTATACTTTTATTTGTATAGGTATTTTGTATCCTTAGTTAAATTTATTCCTAAATATTTTATTCTTTTGGTTGCAATTTTAAAAGGATTTTTTTCTTGATTCCCCCCTCAGATTGCTCATTATTACTGCATAGAAACACTACAGATTTCTGAGTGTTAATCTTGTAACCTGCCACTTTGCACTTTGCTGTACTCATTTGTTAGCGCTGTAGTTTTGCTGTGAATTTTTCAGGGAATTTCATTTATTTCTGCTCTAATCTTCATTATATTTTTCCTTTTATTTTCTTTGCAGTTAGTTTGCTGTTCTATCTTTAGTTCTTTCAAGTGAACAGTTAAGTCCTCGATTTTTGTTCTTCTTTTTTGATGGATTTAGGCAATAAATTTCCTTCTTAGCACTGGCTTTGATACATCCCATAAGTTTTGAAATGCTCTGTTTTCATTTTAATTTGCCTTGAGATATTTATTGATTTCTCTTGTAATTTCTTCCTTAATGCACTGGTTGTTTAAGAGTGTGTCATTGAGCCTCCATATATTTGTGAATTTTCTGGCCCTCTGCCTATTAGTGATTTCCAACTTCATTCCTTTATGATCTGAAAAAGTGTTTTGTATGATTTCAATCTTTTAAAATTTACTGAGACTTGCTTTGAGACCCAGCATATGGTCTATCTTTGAGAATGATCCATGAGCACTTGAGAAAAAGGTGTATCCTGCTGTTGTGGGGTTCAATGTTCTACAAATGTCTGCTAAGTCTAGTTTGTTTTTTGTATTATCCGAATTCACTGTTTCTTTATTGATCCTCCTTCGAGATGTTCTGTCCATTGATGAGAGTGTGGAATTGAAGTCTCCAACTGTTATCGTAGATGTGTCTATTTCTCTTTTCATTGTTTGCCTCATGTATTTTGGAACATTCTGGCTCAGTGCATAAATATTCATGATTGGTATGTCTTCTTGTTGAATTCTTCCTTTTATTAATACATATCGTCTTTCTTTGTCTCATTTAACTGTTTGCATTTGAAGTCTAATTTGTTGGATATTAGCATAGCAACTCCTGCTCTTTTCTGATTGTTGTTTGCATGAAATTTCTTTTCCCAACCTTTCAGTTTCAACCTATGTTTACCCTTGGGTCTAAAATGTGTCTCCTATAAACAGAATATAGATGGGTCCTGTTTTATTAATCCATTCTGCAAGTTTATGTCTTTTGATTGGGGAGTTTAATGCATTAACATTTAGTGTTATTACTGTAAGGGCAGTAATTTCTTCTACCATTTTGCCTTTTGGATTTTATATGTCATATCTAATTTTTCTTCTTTTTACCTTTACTCATAGTCTTCATTTCTACACTCATCTCCACACCTCTCTCTGTCTTGTCTTTTCCTATCTGTCTCTAGTGTTCCCTTTAGTATTTCCTGCAGAGCCAGTCTCTTGGTCACAAATTCTGTCAGTGATTTTTTTACCAGAAAATATTTTAATCTCCCCCTCATTTTTGAAGGACAATTGTGCTGGTTTGAAATGATATAGGTACCCTAGAAAAGCCACGTTGTAATCCTAATCCTATTTTGTAAAGGCAGCTGTTTCTTCTAATCCTTATTCAATATGTTTTGCTCAAAACTGTGATTAGATCATCTCCCTGGAGATGTGATTCAATCAAGAGTGGTTGTTAAGTGGATTAGGTGACGATATGTCTCCACCCATTCTGGTGGGTCTTGATTAGTTTCTGAAGTCCTATAAAAGAGGAAGCATTTTGGAGAATGAAAATGATTCAGAGAGAGCAGAGGAGAATGACATAGACATGAGAAGCAGAGTCCACGAACCAGCGACCTTTGAAATTGAAGAAAGAAAATACCTCCCAGGGAGCTTCATGAAACAGGAAGCCCGGAGAAGAATCTAGCAGATGATGCCATGTTCGCCATGTGCCCTTCCAGAGGAGAGAGGAACTCTGACTGTATTCACCATATGCCCTTCCACTTAAGAAAGAAATCCTAAACTTCATCGGTCTTCTTGAACAAAGGTACCTTCCCTGGATGCCTTAGATTGGACATTTCTATAATCTTGCTTTAACTGGGACATTTTCTCATCCTTAAAACTTAAACTAGCAACTTATTAAATTCCCCTTTGTAAACGTCATTTCATTTCTGGTATATTGCATTCCAGCAGCTAGCAAACTAGAACAACAATTTTGCTGGATATAGAATTCTTGGTTGGCAGTTTTTCTCTTTTAGTATCTTAAATATATCATACCAATGTCTTCTCGCCTAAATAGTTTCTGCTGAGAAATCTACACATAGTCTTATTGGGCTTCCCTTGTATGTGATGAATTGCTTTTCTTTCCCTACTTCCAAAATTCTCTCTTTCTCTTTGACATCTGACATTCTGATTAGTAAATGTCTTGGAGTACATCTATTTGGATCTATTCTTTTTGGGGTACACTGCATTTCTTAGATCTATAATTTTTTTAAAAATTTTTTTTATTAATCAAAAAAAGAAAAGAAATTAACACAACATTTACAAATCATTCCATTCTACAAATGCACTCAGTAATTCTTAGTATCATCACATAGATGTATGATCATCATTTCTTAGTACATTTGCATCGATTTAGGAAAAGAACTAGCAAAACAGCAGAAAAAGATATAGAATGTTAATGTAGAGAAGAGAATTAAAATAATAATACTAATAATATATATATATATAAAAAGGAAAAAGAAAAAAACAAAAACAAAAGATACAAACACACAAACAAACAAACAAAAAAACATATTTCAGGTGCAGCTTCATTCAGTGTTCCAACCTAGTTACATTACACTTAGGTATTATTGTGCTGTCCATTTTTGAGTTTTTGTATCTAGTCCTGTTGCACAGTCTGTATCCCTTCAGCTCCAATTACCCATTATCTTACCCTGTTTCTAACTCCTGCTGGTCTCTGTTACCAATGATATATTCCAAGCTGATTCTCGAATGTCGGTTCACATCAGTGGGACCTTACAGTATTTGTCCTTTAGTTTTGGGCTAGACTCACTCAGCATAATGTTCTCTAGGTCCATCCATGTTATTACATGCTTCATAAGTTTAGTCTGTCTTAAAGCTGCATAATATTCCATCGTAGGTATACGCCACAGTTTGTTTAGCCACTCGTCTGTTGATGGACATTTTGGCTGTTTCCATCTCTTTGCAATTGTAGATAATGCTGCTATAAACACTGGTGTGCAAATGTCCGCCTGCGTCTTTGCCCTTAAGTCCTTTGAGTAGATACCTAGCAGTGGTATTGCTGGGTCGTAATCCATTCTGCCATTCTATGTCTTTTGATTGGGAAATTCAGTCCATTAACTTTTAGTATTATTACTGTTTGGATAATATTTTCCTCTACCATTTTGGCTTTTGTATTATGTATATCATATCTGATTTTCCTTCTTTCTACACTTTACTCCATACCTCTCTCTTCTGTCTTTTCATATCTGACTCTAGTGCTCCCTTTAGTATTTCTTGCAGAGCTGGTCTCTTGGTCACAAATTCTCTCAGTGACTTTTTGTCTATAAATGTTTTAATTTCTCCTTCATTTTTGAAGGACAATTCTGCTGGATATAGGAGTCTTGGTTGGCAGTTTTTCTCTTTTAGTATTTTAAATATATCATCCCACTGTCTTCTAGCTTCCATGGTTTCTGCTGAGAAATCTACACATAGTCTTATTGGGTTTCCCTTGTATGTGACAGATTGTTTTTCTCTTGCTGCTTTCAAGATCCTCTCTTTCTCTTTGACCTCTGACATTCTAACTAGTAAGTGTCTTGGAGAACGCCTGTTTGGGTCTAATCTCTTTGGGGTGTGCTGCACTTCTTGGATCTGTAATTTTAGGTCTTTCATAAGAGTTGGGAAATTTTCAGTGATAATTTCTTCCATTAGTTTTTCTCCTCCTTTTCCCTTCTCTTCTCCTTCTGGGACACCCACAACATGTATATTTGTGCGCTTCATATTGTCATTCAGTTCCCTGATTCCCTGCTCAAGTTTTTCCATTCTTTTCCCTATAGTTTCTGTTTCTTTTTGGAATTCAGATGTTCCATCCTCCAGTTCACTAATTGTAGCTTTTGTCTCTTTAGATCTACCATTGTAGGTATCCATTGTTTTTTCCATTTTTTCTTCTTTGTCCTTCACTCCCATAAGTTCTGTGATTTGTTTTTTCAGATTTTCTATTTCTTCTTTTTGTTCAGCCCATGTCTTCTTCATGTCCTCCCTCAATTTATTGATTTGGTTTTTGAAGAGTTTTTCCATTTCTGTTCGTATATTCAGCATTAGTTGTCTCAGCTCCTGTATCTCATTTGAACTATTGGTTTGTTCCTTTGACTGGGCCATATCTTCAATTTTCCGAGCGTCATCCATTATTTTCTGCTGGTGTCTGGGCATTTGATCAGATTTCCCTGGGTGTGGGACCCAGCTGGTTGAAAGCTTTTTCTGTGAAATCTCTGGGCTCTGTTTTTCTTTTCCTGCCCAGTAGGTGGCGCTCGTGGCGCTCGTCTGTCTGCACGGCAGTCGGCCCGGGAAACCGCGCGTGGAGGCAGGGGGTCGCTGGCCGCCGCGGCTTGGGAGAGTGCCGGTTCTAATTGCCCAGCTGGCCCGAAACACCAAGCGTGACGGGAGGGCCCCGCTATCCAGCGTTCCCAGTCAGATCGGGGAGCCACGTGCGTGGAGGGGACCCCAGTCGCCAGCCGCCCCGGCCGGGAAAATGCGCGCCCCTCGGGTATCTCACCGCAGCAGATTCTCCCTGCCCGTTCAGCTGTTCCAGAATGGGGTATGCTGTCTTTTTGGTCTCTGTCATGACTCCGGGAGCTATTTCGTATTGTTTCTGTTTCTTTAGTTGCTTTTCTGGAGGAGGAACTAAGACCCGCGCATCTTACTAAGCCGCCATCTTCTCCGGAAGTCTAGATCTATAATTTTAAGTCTTTCATAAGAGTTGGGAGATTTTCAGTGATAATTTCCTCCATTACTTCTTCTCCTCCTTTTCCCTTCTCTTCTCCTTCTGGAACAGCCACAACACATATATTTATGTGCTTTTAATTGTCATTTAATTCCCTGGGTCCCTGTTCATTCTTTTCCCTACATTTTCTTTTGCTTGTCGGATTTCAGATGTCCCATCATTCAGTTCACTAATCTTACCTTCTGGCTCTTGAAATCTAACATTGTAGGTTTCCATTGTTGGCTTTTTTTTTTTTTATGTCTTTTACTGTGCCTTTCATTCCCATAAGTTCTGTGATATGCTTTTTCAGACTTTCAATTTCTTCTTTTGGTTCATTCCTTGCCTTCTTTATGTCCTCCCTCAATTCATTGGTTTGATTTTTTATGGGTTTTTCCACGTCTTTTCAGACATTCTGAATTAATTGTTTCAACTCTTGTATCTCATTTTAATTGTTGGTTTCTTCCTTTGACTGGGCCATATCTTCAGTGTTCCTAGCATGATTTGTTATTTTTTGCTGTTGTATAGGCACTTATATTAGTTTATTTTGGAGATTGTTTTCACTTTTTTTTACCTAGGATTCTCTTGCTGGATAACTTTGTTGTCTACCTGTCTTTGACATTCAGTTCAGCTTATTCTAGACCTCTAGCTTAGGTTTTGTTTAACGGATCAGAAGTTTTCAGCTCTTGTTTTCTTGTTTCATACCCTGCCTGTTATGATGCCTTTTTTCCCCTTGGGAGAGTCTACTTAGGTATTATAGGCCCCAGTTATATTTTTCCAGACCAAACTGGCCTCCTGTCAGGAGGAAAGAGTCACCTGCATCAGTTTTCCATGAGGGAGAGACCCGGCAGATTGAAAGACTTTCCTATGAAGCCTCTGGGTTCTCCATTTTTCCTATCCTGCCCAGTATGTGGCACTTATCTGCCTGTGGGTCTCACCAGCATAAGGTGATGTGGTACCCTTAACTTCAGCAGACTCTCCCTGCTGGGGTTGTGGTTGAGACAGAGGTGAGGCTGTAGGCTGGCTTTAACCACTTCAGTTTTCCAGACCCTGGGGTCTGAATTCCTTGAAGGAGGGATTCCACCTGACTTGGGCCCCACTCCTTTTCTGGGGAAGGCATAGCCTCTAGACAAGCTCTCAGACAAGCTAATTGTGCCCTTGCCAGGGGCAGTTGGAACCTGAGAAGTCTTGCAGCTGTATCCAAAGAGCAGTCAAACCATAGAAACACAGCCACAAAAGAGAAAAGAAAAGAAAAAAAATCCCTTTCAGAGCAGGACCCCCGTTCATTCCTCAGACTTGCCAATCAAGATCTTCAGTTGGTACGTTTGCTCTGTGTATCACCAGGTCCTATGTGCCCCCTCCTTTCCTTCAGGGCTCAGACCCTTTCGAGTATTATGTGCTATCCAATCCAAAAAACTGTTTCTTTTTTTTCTTTTCTTTTCTTTTTCCATCAGCCGTACCCCCTCAGTGCTGGGGCAAAACCCAGCAACCTCTGCTTTTAATCAAGTTTCAGCTGAGCTGGGGGCCTGTTTTTAGTAGTCAGAATTTGTTAATTAATTCCACAATTGGAGCTTGGTTGTTCAGCCCTGCTGCTGGTAATGTACCTTTCCTTTGCCCCCTGGGAGGCAGCCTGTAAGGGAGGGGCACTAGCTCCATGGCTTGGGGAAATCACGGTTCTGGGTAGGCTTGCAGCCAGTCCAGCTGGTCCAGACTGTGGTACGCTGTGTGTGTGGTGACTGATGTGGCCTCAGCAGTTGTTCTGTACTGTTCCTGGCTATTTACTATTTGCTCTGGAGGATGAACTAAATCCCACTTCTCAATAAGCTGCCATCTTGGCCACCTTCTGCCTCTTAAATCTTATTAACAACTCACTCCTCCTTGATTATACTCCTATTAATTTTCCTCCTAAACCCCTGCCTCTTACAATATCTATCAAAGTTTGTTCACAG
Organism: Tamandua tetradactyla; assembly: GCF_023851605.1. Lineage (NCBI taxonomy): Eukaryota > Metazoa > Chordata > Mammalia > Pilosa > Myrmecophagidae > Tamandua > Tamandua tetradactyla. Next base: position 1,198,269 of record NC_135342.1, on the reverse strand, counting down.
GTCAACAGCAGCCATAATTAACCAGCAGAATTCTGAAAACATACTACTGCTACAACAAAAATTTAAAACCTTCTCCTGTCACAGCCTACTTAATGATGTCTCTGCCTGGCTCAAAGCAATTTTTCCTTCCCCAACTTCACCCAGACACAGCAGGAAGAAGCCAAAAAGGAAACACGATATCCCTGCTCCCTCCAAAAATTGCTTCAAGCTAAGCTAAGGCATCCCCCCAAATCTAATCGCAGCTCTGGTCAATTTTATTAAAATAAAAAGGCAGGACTGTCAGGTACCAGAAAATAAAACTTGACATACAAATGGACTCTATGGCATGGGGGACCTTCACTTTCCCCCACCAGCTTTTCTGACAGGACCTGATGTGACAGAAAGATAGTGAGCACAAACATGCCAACACCCCACCCACCAGAGGCCAGACCAGATAACCATGAACATGAAGTCATGAACTGCACCAGCCTCATATCTCCCAGTGATGCCTGCAGCTGTACATCATAATCCTCACCCCTCTTGGTGCAGTTTTTCCTTTAAAACCACAAGCTGTCAGAAAGAGCGCTGGAGCCATTTTTTCCTTTCTCTTTGACTAGCAGGTTTTGCTGGCTCCCACCTGCCTGATCTCCCTTTGCTCTCTGTTTCTTTCTCTCTAGCAATAAACTGTTAAGCTTTAATTCACTGCCTCATGTGGAATCCTTTAACAAATCCATCCCTAAGAGTGTGAACCTAGTATTAAAATTGCTTTATCTTAAAGTTGAGCATGAGGATATTAAAAACACATTGTGAAGAAGAATTTTGTCTTAGGGGGAAGGAACTGGCTCAAAGGCCACTACTAGTTTGACACTTAAAAATTACGTGACCAAAAACTTCCAACTTTGAAGCTGAAGAAGGCAAACCTCTCCATTATTGCATTACAAGTTGTGGAATCTCTTGAGTGCACAGACTGTCGCATTGTATATTGATGTGAAGTCCTATTAATGCAAAGAAGTCAATGCTTGCCAAATTTTCTGTAAATTAAATTAAATTAAAACTAATTCCTAAAGAATTTTTTAATGTAATACTGGAAACCATGGACTATAGTTAACAGTATAATTTTTAAAAATATTCTTTCACAAATTGTAACAAAGGTACTATACTAATGCAAGGTGTTAAATAGTGTAAGTACACGGAACCCTGTTGTGGTAGTTAGATTCAGTTGTCAACTTGGCCAGGTGAAGGCACCTAGTTCTGTTGCTGTGGACATGAGCCAATGGTACGTGAACCTCATCTGTTGCTGATTTACATCTTCAGTCAGGTAGGAGGCGTGCCTGCTGAAATGAATGATGTTTGACTTAATTGGCTGGTGCTTAAATGAGAGACTGCAACATAGCACAGCCCAAGCAGCTCAGCATACCTCATCTCAGCACTCGCAGCTCAGCCCAAGCCTTTGGAGGTGCAGAAAGAAGTCACCCCAGGGAAAGTTGCTGGAACCCAGAGGCCTGGAGAGAAGGCCAGCAGAGGCCATCCTGTGCCTTCCCACATAAGAAAGAACCTCAGTGGAAAATCAGCTGCCTTTTCTCTGAAGAACTAACAAAATAAATCCCTTTTTATTAAAAGCCAATCTGTCTCTGGTGTGTTGCATTCCAGCAGCTAGCAAACTAGAACACCTGCATTTTATGCATGGTTTTCTGTAAACCTACAACTTCTCTAATAATTTTTAAAATGTCACACAGCTTCCAAAGTGCATCCAGACTAGCATAAAATTAACAAGGGGAGGATTCAGGTCCAAAGTTGTGGAGTAGATAAGTTTATAAATCATGTCCTCCATTAGAAAAAAATGAAAGAGATGGAAAAAAAGACTGGAATTGATGAACTTGTAACCCTGAAACCAGAATAAACTTTGAGAACCACTACAGGACTGCCAGAGGAAGGGAGAGACTGCAGAGATGTCAGCTTCTATACAATGGCCAGGCCCTATTGCTCAGCTCCAAAGCAACAGCTGTGGAAATAGCTGGCAGCACTTGGGGCACTGGGGTCCAGGGGTGACAGCCAGAACTAGGGCAGATGAGGAAAACTCTTCTGAAATTTGAGGTTGAGGATTGAGAGTCTAGGGGATCCCTGAATGACCAGCACAGAAGCGGGCCTCAGTTTCAGCCTGGGTAGCTAACACTTTCTGCTGCAACACCCCCACCCCACCCTGCCCCAGCATCCACCTGAACATAAAGAACCAGTCCACCATCTTTTGCTTCTTTAAAAAATTATTTTTCCTCCTGTGTGTAGGCATTTCTAGGTCTGGCAGATCCCCAAGGGCACCCTATAAACTCAGGACTTGGTTTCAGCCCTCCACATAGCTCTGCCTCTCTGCTCCTTGCCTCACACCTGCATCTACCAGGACTTAAACACCCAGGGTGCTTTTTCATTGGTTGACTTTCTTCTTTCTCTATCTTGTGTTGTTTAGTCTGGTGAGTAGCTAAGGGTCCAGGACAGATGCTCTAGCCTTGGTTTCACTCAAAAGTGGTGTCTTCTGGCCTTACACCAGAATCTAAAGGGATGTAAAGGCTGTGAGAATAGTTCAGTGGTAGAATTCTCGTCCGCCATGTGGGACACCCGAGTTCAATTCCTGGCCCATGCTCTTCCCAAACAAACAAAGAAACCAACAAAACAAACAATGACTTCAGCAAATGATGCTGCAATAATGCAATATGCATATGGAAAAAGAATGAAATGTGATCTCACCATACAACATACCAAAAAAAAAGTGACTGTAAAGAGCCAGTGCACCTCTTATATTAGAATGTGGCTAAAAGAGAGAAAAATTAGGTTGTATATACATGTTCTTAGAATGAAAGTTCAAGCAGACAAACATAGGACTGTACAATGCTGTCACCAAGTGAGGGTTCATTACCTGATGTGCACAGAAGTCAAAGCTCTGACACCAGGATTTTGTGAAAAGAAAGAGCTTTATTGTAAGGTAGCCAAACAAGAAAACAGAAAAAAGTCTCCAATCTGTTTCCCTGAGTCTAAAGTTTAGGGATTTTTATGGGATTCAAGCAAAAAGAGATGGGGAGACCAATGTCATTTAAAATGGCATATGTTCATTCATCTGCTTTTGTTTACATTTAAGGATTGTGCAAATATGGGCCCTTGAAATCTGATAAAAGCAAGTTGGGTAAGCACAAACTAGGAAGTCAGGGGCTGTAAGCAAATCACTCAGCATAAGACAAAAACTATATAACAAGGAAAAGAAATAAGCTAACAAAAAAAAAACTAAAATTACAAGTAAAACTGCTGACTATAGCAGTTACAACACAAATGTGACCCCTACTGCAAACAATTGACTATAATAATAGTACAAATATGAAAATGTGATTTTATGAATTGTGAAAAATGCATCACATAATGCAAAGTGTTAATAAGGGAGTATGTGGAAATGGTATTTTATGCATGATTTTTCTGTAAACCTACAAGTTCTCTTATAAATTTTAGTTTGTAGCCCCACTTTCTACTCCCTACTAGATCTAAAAGGCAAATGTATAAAAAAAGTAATGATAAATCACTGGATTTGGACTCATATAAATATGTAATTTGTAATAAGAGTAACATAACAGTGGGGGTTATAAACTATAGTTTATAGTTCTCATAACCTAAGACCATAGTTTATGTATATTATCAAAGTCGTTGTCAAAGAAAACAAGCTTGATATAGATCTAGGATGTTAAATTTAAGTCCCATGGTAACCACAAAAAATTATTAGAGAATATGCAATCTCAGAGACAGAAATTAATGTACAGGTTACAAGATGTGGGGTGGGGGGGAATGGGGAATTAAGACATAATGGGTGCAGGATTTCTATTTGGGATGATGGAAAACTGTTAGAAATGGGTGGTGGTGAGGTCTCTGCAACATTGGGAATGTAATTAATCCCACTGAATGGAATTCTTGCGGGTAGTTGAGATGGAAAAGCTCATGTTGTAATATATTTCCACAATTTAAAAAAAGAAAGAGAAACCAAAGAATGACATTAAAGACCTGCATTAACCTGCGCAGGATCTAATAATGGAGCAGGGAGAACTCAAAAGGACATAAAAGGACATGTAAAAAATCGTAATATAGACTGTAAGCTTTATATCAATGTAAAATTTCTTGAACTTGATAACCGTACTAATGGTGGTTACTTGTGTAACCACCTTTTTAGGTAATGTCCATGGAAGTGTCAAGAAGCACTATGTATACAACCTACTTTCCTATGTTCAGGAAATAGATAAATAGATAGAATGATATGAAGAACGGGTAAAATGCTAAAACTGCTAGATGTGGGTATCTGCAAGAGGGATTGTGGGAGTTTTCTATATGGGTTTTGTATTATTTTTGCAAGTTTCATGTAAATTAAAAATTATTTCAAAATAAATTTTTTAAAGAGCAAAATTCATGCTATGGACACACTGTAGATGCACTATATGTGGGAAAACATGGCCCTTCCTGCTTCAACATTATAGAAATCATGCCAGAGAGAAACCTTAGGAATGTGATAGAATGTGGAAAGACCATCTTTATTTCCAGTTCTATTGGAAGTAAAATAAATGTAATGCAATGCAAATGGAATCATTACCCTCCCCCCTACATGGGACATGACATCCAGGGGTGAAAGTCTTACCGGTGATGTGGGAGATGGCTCCCAGGGATGAATCTGGCCCTGGCACCATGGAGCAACAATTTCATCCTGACCAAAAGGGGGAAAAGAAGTGTAACTGATAAAGTATTGGTAGGCAGAGAGAATTCAAATAGAGTTGAGAGGCTACTCTGGAGGTTGCTGTCATGGAAGCTTCAGTTAGACATTGCCACCTATCATAACCTGGACTGTTCCAGCCAATCTTAAAGAACACCTAGGATAATATATAGGATTCCATGCACTAGAGTAATTTTCCAGAAACCTACAACCTCCAGATAGGTCCCTCTGAAACCCAGAGGGCCCAGCCTCTCGAGAACATCAGATAGTTCCATTTCCCTACCCCATATTAGTGACAGATCTTTCCAACATGAAAGAGTTAGAATGGTTATAGCCCAAACAACCCTAAAGAGAGGGATAGGAAGGTCAAAGGTGATGTGGAGTATACAGAGAAGATAGGATTTAATAAATGAGTATGATTGCTGAATCATTAAATTGATATCTCTTTTAGTTTCCTGTATCTTAGAGTAGCTAGAAATAAAAACCTAAAATTGTGGAATTGTAACCCATGTCAAACTCTGAAATATGTTCTATAACTAACTGTTGTGCTGTGCTTTGAGATTTATTGCTTTTTTTGTATACATGTTATTACTCACCAAAAAAAAGAAAAAAGTCAATTATTGTGATAAAAAATATTTAAGTCCACGAGCCTCTTATATTCTGAAGGAGCTAGAAGGAAAAATCTGAGAGGATTGTATGGTAACCCATGACAAACTCTAGGATCTGTTCTGTAACCATTTGTTGGAGAGTGTCTTGAAAACTATTGCTTTTTTATTTCTTTGCTATGTATATATATTATACTATACAATAACAAAAGTTTAAAAAAATGATTGTGGGAAAGTTTTAGCAAAGGATTAACTCTCCAGAGGACCCTAACAGAGAGACACCCTATAAGTGCAACAACTGTGAAAAGACCTTCAAGCAATATGTATCACTTTACATGTAAAAAATCATACAGGATAGAAACCATATGAATGCAGTCTTTATCATGATCTCTTCACCCATGCGTTTTGCCCAATTCAATATCAGATAAATTATATTGGATCAAAGTACTATGGATGTAGTGAATATGAGAAGGTGTTTAGCAATATTGCAAACCTTATTCTCCATCAAGGAGTTTGTACAGGAGAGAAACCATATGAATGTAGTAATTGGGGGAAATCGTTTGGTTTGAATCTCTTAGTCAGCATAAATTCACATTGGAGAAACAACCTATATATATGTAATAAATGTGGTACAACTTTTAGGCATTGTGAATCCCTTATTCATCACCTATAAACTCATATGAGAGAAGGCCTCTAATGTAATAATTGTCAGAATTCTTTCTGTTCAAGGGCATCCTTCATTCTACATCAAACACAATAAAAATAAATCTTATATTTGTAAGAAATGAAGCAAAGCACTCATTAAGAATTCTTGTTAGACTTCAGAACATTCATGCTAGAACAATTAAGCCTTTCTTTGTTATGAAGCTAACAGTAAATAAATCTCCAGGAGAGCAAACTGCCATAGAAGAGAATATGCAGCTGCTTAGCAATGTGCGCATTTTAGTTCATCCTCCAGAACAACTACTAAATAACCAGAAATAATACAGAACAGCTCCTGGAGCCACAACAGTGACCGGACACACAGCATACCCTAGTCTGGACCAGACTTGAGTTCCCCAAGCTGCGGCGGCCAGTGGCCGGCGCCCCTCCCCAACAGGTGGCTTCCCAGAGGGAAAGGAAAGACACTCTAACAGTAGCAGGAACTGAGTCCAACCAAACACCAGTTGTGGCATTAATTAACAAATTCTGACTATTAAAAATAGGTTCCCAATCAGGCGGAGGTAGCTTATTGGGCTAACCGAAAAAGAGGAAAGGGGATGAAATGGAGGTTTTTGTGACTGTCTCTATGGAGGCTTGGCTGCCTCTGGATTCAGCGGTGGGACTATTCGGGCTGCAACTGCCCCAGGCATAGGCAGAAACGGACTGCTTTCAGGGCTGTCTCCCACCTGTGCCTTCCCCAGGGGAGGGGTGAAGCCCAACTCAGGTGGAATCCCTTTCTCAAGGAATTCAGAACCCAGGGCTTGGCAATTTGAAGCCATTAAAACCAGCCTACAACCTCTCCTCTGTCTCCACCATGCCCCCAGCAGGGAGAGCCTTCCAAACTTAAAGGTGCCACAACATCTTTTGCTGGTGGGACCCACAGGCAAACAAGTGCCACAAACTGGGCAGGATAAAAAAAACAGAGCCCAGAGACTTCACAGGAAAGTCTTTCAACCTGCTGGGTCTCACCCTCAGGGAAAACCAGTGCAGGTGACTCCTTCCCCCTGATAGGAGGCCAGTTTTGTCCGGGAAAACACGGCTAGAGTCTGTAATACCTATGTAGACCCTCCTAAGGGTGGGAAGGGAAAAGGCACCTTACAAGCAGGACAAGAAACAAGAAAACAAGAACTGAAAAATTACCCTCTGTTAAACAAAACTTAAGCTAGAGGCCCAGAAAAAGCTGAACTGAAGGTCAAAGAACAGATAGACAACAAATTCATCTAGCAAGAAAACCCTAGGTAAGATAAGTGAAAGCAATCTCAAGAATAAACTAATTAAGGTAATTAAATGTCTAGACACCAGCAAAAAATAACAAATCACACCAGGAAAATTGAAGACATGGCCCAGTCGAAGGAACAACCCAATAGTTCAGATGAGATACAGGAGCTGAAACAATTAATTCAGAATATATGAACAGAAATGGAAAACCTCATCAAAAACCAAATCAATGAATTGAGGGAGGACACGAAGAAGGCAAGGAATGAACAAAAAGAAGAAATGGAAAGTCTGAAAAAATAAATCACAGAACTTATGGGAATGAAAGATACAGTAGAAGAGATGAAAAAAACAATGGAAACCTACAGTGGTAGATTTCAAGAGACAGAGGTTAGGATTAGTGAACTGGAAGATGGAACATCTGAAATCCAAAAATAAAGAGAAACTATAGGGAAAAGAATGGAAAAATATGAGCAGGGACTCAGGGAATTGAATGATAATATGAAGTGCACAAATATACATGTTGTGGGTGTTCCAGAAGGATAAGAGAAGGGAAAAGGAGGAGAAAAACTAATGGAAGAAATTATCACTGAAAATTTCCCAACTCTTATGAAAGACCTAAAATTACAGATCCAAGAAGTGCAGTGCACCCCAAAGAGAATAGATCCAAATAGATGTTCTCCAAGACACTTACTAGTCAGAATGTCAGAGGTCAAAGAGAAAGAGAGGATCTTGAAAGCAGCAAGAGAAAAGCAATCCATCACATACAAGGGAAACCCAATAAGACTATGTGTAGTTTTCTCAGCAGAGACCATGGTGGCGAGAAGACAGTGGGATGATATATTTAAATTACTAAAAGAGAAAAACTGCCAACCAAGAATTCTATATCCAGCAAAATTGTCCTTCAAAAATGAGGGAGAAATCAAAACATTTTCAGACAAAAAGTCACTGAGAGAATTTGTGACCAAGAGACCAGCTCTGCAAGAAATACTAAAGGGAGCACTAGAGACATATACAAAAAGACAGAAGACAGAGGTGTGGAGAAGAGTGTAGAAAGAAGGAAAATTAGATATGACATATAAAATACAAAAGGCAAAATGGTAGAGGAAAGTACTACCCAAACAGTAATAACACTAAATGTTAATGGATTAAACTCCCCAATCAAAAGACATAGACTGGCAGAATGGATTAAAAAACAGGATCCTTCTATATGCTGTCTACAGGAAACACATCTTAGACCCAAAGATAAACATAGGTTGAAAGTGAAAGGTTGGGAAAAGATATTTCATGCAAATAACAACCAGAAAAGGGCAGGAGTAGCTATACTAATATCCAACAAATTAGACTTCAAATGTAATACAGTTAAAAGAGACAAAGAAGGACACTATGTACTAATAAAAGGAACCATTCAACAAAAAGACATAACAATAATAAATATTTATGCACCGAACCAGAATGCCCCAAAATACATGAGGCAAACACAGCAAACACGAAAAGGGAAATAAACACATCTACCATAATAGTCGGAGACTTCAATTCCCCACTCTCATCAACGGACAGAACAACTAGACAGAGGATCAATAAAGAAACAGAGAAGTTGAATATTACAATAAATGAGCAAGACTTAACAGACATTTATAGAACATTACACCCCATAGCAACAGGATACAACTTTTTCTCAAGTGCTCATGGATCATTCTCAAAGATAGGCCATATGCTGGGTCACAAAGCAAGTCTCAACAAATTTAAAAAGATTGAAATCATACACAACACTTTCTCAGATCATAAAAGACTGAAGTTGGAAATCAATAATAGGCAGAATGCCAGAAAATTCACAAATACGTGGAGGCTCAACAACACACTCTTAAACAACCAGTAGGTCAAGGAAGAAATTACAAGAGAAATCAGTAAATATCTCGAGGCAAATGAAAATGAAAACACAACATATCAAAACTTATAGGATGCAGCAAAGGCAGTGCTAAGAGGGAAATTTATTGCCCTAAATGCCTATATCCAAAAAGAAGAAAGGGTAAAAATTCGGGAATTAACTGTCCACTTGGAAGAAATGGAGAAATAACAGCAAACTAACCCCAAAGCAAGCAAAAGGAAATAAATAACAAAGATTAGAGCAGAAATAAATGAAATTGAGAACATGAAAACAATTGAGAAAATCAATAAAACCAGAAGTTGGTTCTATGAGAAAATCAATAAGATTGATGGGTCCTTAGCAAGATTGACAAAAAGAAGAAGAGAGAGGATGCAAATAAATAAGATCAACATGAAAGAGGAGACATAACCACTGACCCCACAGAAATAAAGGAGGTAATAACAGGATACTATGAACAACTTTATGCTAATAAATGCAACAATGTAGATGAAATGGACAACTTTCTAGAAAGGCATGAACAACCAACTTTGACTCAAGATGAAATAGATGACCTCAACAAACCAATCACAAGTAAAGAAATGGAATCAGTCATTAAAAAGCTTCCCAAAAAGAAAAGTCCAGGACCAGATGACTTCATGTGTGAATTCTACCAAACATTCCAGAAAGAATTAGTACCAACCCTACTCAAACTCTTCAAAAAAATTGAAGTGGAGGGAAAGCTACCTAATTCACTCTATGAAGCCAACATCACCCTCATACCCAAACCAGGCAAAGATATTACAAAAAAGGAAAACTATTGACCAATCTCTAATGAATATAGATGCAAAAATCCTCAACAAAATTCTAGCAAATTGAATCCAGCAACACATTAAAAGAATTATACATCATGACCAAGTAGGATTCATCCCAGGTATGCAAGGATGGTTCAATGTAAGAAAATTAATTAATGTAATACACCATTTCAACAAATCAAAGCAGAAAAATCACATGATCATCTCAATTCATGCAGCGAAGGCATTTGACAAGATTCAACATCCTTTCCTGTTGAAAACACTTCAAAGGATAGGAATCCAAGGGAACTTCCTCAAAACGATAGAGGGAATATATGAAAAACCCACAGCTAATATCATCCTCAAAGGGCAAAAACTGAAAACTTTCCCCCTAAGATCAGGAACAAGACAAGGATGTCCACTATCACCACTGTTATTCAACATCATGCTGGAAGTTCTAGCCAGAGCAATTAGACAAGAAAAAGAAATACAAGGCATCAAAATTGGAAAGGAAGAAGTAAAACTATCACTGTTTGCAGGTGATATGATACTATACATTGAAAACCCTGAAAAATCCACAGCAAAACTCCTAGAGCTAATCAACGAGTACAGCAACGTGGCAGGTTACAAGATCAACATTCAAAAATCTGTAGCATTTCTATACACTAGTAATGAACAATCTGAAGGGGAAATCAAGAAATGAATTCCATTTACAATTGCAACTAAAAGAATAAAATACTTAGGAATAAATTTAACTAAAGAGACAAAAAACCTATACAAAGAACTCTACAAGAAATTGTTAAAAGAAATCACAGACGAACTAAATAGATGGAAGGGCATACCGTGTTCATGGATTGGAAGACTAAATATAGTTAAGATGTCAATCCTACCTAAATTGATTTACAGATTCAATGCAATACCAATCAAAATACCAACAACTTACTTTTCAGAAATAGAAAAACCAATAAGCAAATTTATCTGGAAGGGCAGGGTGCCCCGAATTGCTAAAAGTATCTTGAGGGAAAAAAACGAAGCTGAAGGTCTCATGCTGCCGGACTTTAAGGCATATTATGAAGCCACAGTAGTCAAAACAGCATGGTACTGGCATAAAGATAGATATATTGACCAATGGAATCGAATAGAATGCTCAGATATAGACCCTCTCATCTATGGACATTTGATCTTTGATAAGGCAGTCAAGCCAACTCACCTGGGACAGAACAGTCTCTTCAATAAATGGTGCCTAGAGAACTGGATATTCATATGCAAAAGAATGAAAGAGGACCCATATCTCACACCCTATACAAAAGTTAACTCAAAATGGATCAAAGATCTAAACATTAGGTCTAAGACCATAAAACAGAGGAAAATGTAGGGAGATATCTTATAAATCTTATAATTGGAGGCGGTTTCCTAGACCTTACACCCAAAGCACGAGCATTGAAGAAAGAAAGAAAGAAATGGGAGCTCCTTAAAATTAAACACTTTTGTGCATCAAAGAACTTCATCAAGAAAGTAAAAAGACAGCCTACACAATGGGAGACAATATTTGGAAACGACATATCAGATAAAGGTGTAGTATCCAGAATTTATAAAGAGATTGTTCAACTCAACAACAAAAAGACAGCCAACCCAATTACAAAATGGGAAAAAGTCATGAACAGACACTCTCAGAAGAGGAAATTCAAATGGCCAAAAGGCACATGAAGTGATGCTCAACGTCTCTGGCCATTAGAGAAATGCAAATCAAAACCACAATGAGATATCATCTCACACCCACCAGAATGGCCATTATCAACAAAACAGAAAATGACAAGTGCTGGAGAGGATGTGGAGAAAGAGGCACACTTATCCACTGTTGGTGGGAATGTCAAATGGTGCAACCACTGTGGAAGGCAGTTTGGCGGTTCCTCAAAAAGCTGAATATAGAATTGCCATATGACCCAGCAATACCATTGCTAGGTATCTACTTGGAGGTCTTAAGGGCAAAGACACAAACGGACACTTGCACACCAATATTTATAGCTGCATTATTTACAATTGCAAAGAGATGGAAACAGCCAAAATGTCCATCAACAGATGAGTGGCTAAACAAACTGTGGTATATACATACAATGGACTATTATGCAGCTTTAAGACAGAATAAACTTTTGAAGTATGTAACAACATGGATGGACCTTGAGAGCATTATGCTGAGTGAGACTAGCCAAAAACTAAAGGACAAATACTGTATGGTCTCACTGATATGAACTGACATTAGTGAATAAACTTGGAATATGTCCTTGGTAACAGAGACCATCAGGAGATAGAAATAGGGTAAGATATTGGGTAATTGGAGCTGAAGGGATACAAACTGTGCAACAAGACTGGATACAAAAACTCAGAAATGGACGGCACAATACTACCTAAATGTAATGTAATTATGTTAAAACACTGAATGAGGCTTCATGTGAGAATGATAGAGGGAGGAGGGCTGGGAACATAAATGAAATCAGAAAGAAAGATAGATGTTAAAGATCGAAATGTTATAATCTAGGAATGCCTAGAGTGTATAATAATAGTGGAATGTACAGTGTACAAATTTTAAAAATGTTTTTGCATGAGGAAGAACAAAGGAATGTCATTATTACGGGGTGCTGAAAATAGATGATAATTAATTCTTCAAAATGTCACCTTATGTGTGAGACTAAAGCAAAAAATGTTTATTTGTTACAAAATTTATATTTTGACTAGTGCATTTCCTAATATAACTCATGTAGATAGTTTGATTGAATGTCATAAGTACTTGGAATCTCAGGTAGGACATGAGATTTTGTTGGTTTGTCCAGAGTGATGCCCCGATGAATCCCAGAGTGATTTGATCAGTGACTGGAAAAGTATTTGCAAGCCCCCTTCAGGGAATGGTGAGAGTGGGGAGAAATTCAACTTCCCCAAGTTCAATTCTTGATATTCACACAAGCAGTGTGGACAACCAAAGCTATAGGCTGAGCCCCCAGTCTTGGGGTTTGCTCATATGAAACTTAACCCCACAAAGGATAGATCAAGTCGACTTAAAATTTAGGCCTAAGAGTCACCCCCAAGAGAGCCTCTTTTATTGCTCAGATGTGACCTCTCTCTCCAGCCAACATGACGAACAGTCTCACCACCCTCCCCCTCTCTGCATGGGACATGACTCCCAGGGGTGTGGACCTTCCTGGCAACGTGGGACAGAGATCCTGCAGTGAGCTGAGACTCAGCATCAAGGGACTGAGAAAAACCCTAGAATGAGCTGAGAATTAACAGCAAGGGATTGAGAGAACCTTCTCGACCAAAGGGGGAAGAGTGAAATGAGACTAAGTGTCAGTGGTTGAGAGATTCCAAACAGAGTCGAGAGGTTATCCTGGAGGTTATTCTTATGCATTAAGTAGATATCACCCTGTTGTTCAAGATGTAGCGGAGAGGCTGGAGGGAACTGCCTGAAAATGTAGAGCTGTGTTCCATTAGCCATGTTTCTTGATGATGATTGAACAATGATATAGCTTTCACAATGAGACTCTGTGAATGTGAAAACCTTGTGTCTGATGCTCCTTTTAGCTACTATATCAACAGAAGAGTAGAACATATGGAATAAAAATAAATAATAGGGGGAACAAATGCTAAAATAAATTTAGTTTGAAATGCTAGTGGTAAATGAAAGCGAGGGGTAAGGGGTATGGTATGTATAATCTTTTTCTCTATTATCGTTTTATTTCTTTTTCTGTTGTCTTTTTATTTCTTTTTGTAAATCGATGCAAATGTTCTAAGAAATGATGAATATGCAACTATGTGGTGATATTAAGAATTACTAATTGTATATGTAGAATGGAATGATATCTTAATGTTTTGTTTGTTAATTTTTTTAATTAATTAAAAAAATCTGCCTTCCATCTAAAGCCAGTAGTCAGTTTTGCCAGGTTATCTGCCATTTTAAAGCAAGGATCACCTTCCTTCCAGTTTACAATAACATGTGCCTCATTTTTGTCTAAGGCCTTGACAGAGGTATCTTTAGAGTCCACATTTCTACTAACAATCTCTTCAAAGTATTCTAGGCTTTCTCTGTAATCTCCTCGGAACTCCTCCAAAATCTTCCCCTTATCCATTTAAAAAGCTGTTCCAACATATTTTGTAATTGCAAACCACAGCAGCACCCCACTCCTGGTACCAAAATCTGTTCTGGTTTGCTAGCTGCTGAAATGTGATATACCAGAAACAGAACAGCTTTTAAAAAATGGAATTTATTAAGTTGAAAGTTTATACTCCCAAGGCCATGAAAATGTCCCAATTAAAGCAAATCTATAAAAATGTCCAAATTAAGGTACCAACAAGGGGTTACCTCCTCTCAAGAAAGGCTGATGAAGTTCAGGGTCTCTCTCTCAACTGAAAATGCACATGGTGAATATGGAGATATCTGCTAGCTTTCCCTCCAGGCTTCTTATTTCATGACGCTCCCTTGGTGATGTTTTCCTTCTTTATTGCCAAAGATCTCTGGCTGTGTGGACTCTGTGGCTCTCCAGCTTCTTCTAAAATGCTTCCTCCTTTAAAGGATTCCAGTAAACTAATAAAGACCCATCTAGAAAGGTGGAGTCACATCTCCCTCTAATAAATTCTTAATACCCACAATTGAGTGAGTCATATCCCCATGGAGATAATCTAATCAAATTTCCAAACTACAGTATTGAATAGAGATGAAAAGAAACAGCTGATTCTGCAAGTGGAGCAGGGTTAAAACTTGTTTTCTCTAGGGTGAATAATCCTTTCAAACCCGCACAGCACATCTCTGCTGCAGTTTCCATCCTCCAAGGTTTCAGGAAGTCTCTCAACAAGAACTACCACCTAATAGGCTCATGTTTGTTTGTTTCCTTTTCAGTAGAATATTTTCAAAACTAAACCATTTCAGAAATTATCTGTAAATGGTCCTGTCCACTTACTTTCAGATGAAAATCTAAGAAATTAAAACCCCAACCTCAGTGACTGATTTTGTCTAAGCCTCCCATGCCCATATGCTGTTCCCTACTCCAGAGTTCCCATCCCATTTCTTGTTACTTCAACCTTCTCTGGTTTCTCCTTCTTCAGCCAATTGCTGTAGTATCCTCTGGGCAATATCCAATAAATCCTACAGGTTCTTCATACAGCTTCCCAACAATTACTTCCCCCTGTTGCTGGATGAGGGCAGCTTAGCAGATAGATTTGGCCCAGGGTAGAAAAGTCATGTCACCTTTATCCAGGCCCTTCTTGCTCACCCCAGACCATAGAGCAGTGAACAGGGCTCCTGCCATTTCTCTCACAAGTGCTTCCAAGCCTTCTCCCTGGAGCACACTCCTGCGCTCACCGACATTCTCTCTTCATACTCTGCCTCCAAAACAGAGAGAAAACAGAAAGCACCATAGCAAACACCCTCTGGCTTCTGACCTAAAACCAACTAATGTCACTATGGCAGACATCTGGGTGGGCTGCCACCTTCCCTGCTAGGGTCATGAGGGCAGAGACTGCTGGCCAGGCACTATGATCAGGACCACTGGAAAAGGTCTTCACTTTTTCTAGAGGCAGCCCTTGGCAATTTTCTGCTGCTTTTGGGAAATTCCAGGGGCAGTTTCTTTCTAATGCCCAGTTTTGTTTTTAGTAATTACAAAACTAAGGTTTTGAATTTTGCCATTCAGACAGTTTTGTTGCTCTTTTTACTCATTTACTTCAGAAGTACCTATATATATATATATATATATATAATTGATATAAAACTGCCTATTTGTTTCTTAAGCAATTCCAATAGAGCTTTTAAAATAATTTTTCTTACCTTATTACCACCTGGAGATGTAAGAATATACATTGAACAGGCAGACAGGTTCAAACAGAAAGTTACACAAGAAACAGAAATGCAAAAATACTTTTGAGAGGGACAAATAAAGGACTGAATATATTATCTCATCCCATTTTTACCTTTTTGCAGAACAATTTTAACTGTCGTATTTTTTATTTTAACTGTAATTATAGCATTTTCATTTTTAATCATTTTGAAGCCAGATCATGTTTCAGAAATAAACCTCCATTTTTTTTTAGATTCATAACAAAAATCTTCCTAATTTTCAATGCAGCCCAAAGGTTCCTTTATTAAATAATTTCATAGTCACCAGTTAGGAACATTTGACTATAAAAATGCAGGAACATGCCAACTAACAAATTCAAACAGATACTTAATGCTTATTATATTTAAATAACACACCAGTTAATAACTAGACTGAACACACGAACCAACAATTAAACAGGCATTTAAGCTTAGCACACTGATTAGCAATTAAACAAGCATTAAACTCTTACTATACCTAGGTAACACATCAGCTAGTACTTAAACAACAGACCTACTTAATTTCATTAAATTCCAATTACTCATTGGATTACTCATCCTCTAGAAGTATACTCAATAGACAAATTTAAATCAGGGCCTCAAACCTGTAGGATGTGGTACCCAGAAAACAGGAAGGTGTAGAGGTCAAAGGAAGGGGGATCATTCTGGAAGTGTAGCCCAGACTTAGGTCAAGGGGACTTCAATTGCCATATTGACTCCCTGACCCACTTTTATCCTGATAACCCATTCACCAGTCAGGTGTCCAGATATGGAACTGGAAACAGTTTCTCTCTTTGAAGCTTTTTAAGGTGCCCAAAGTCTCTGGCATGCCAGAATAACAAAGAAACCCTGGTTGTCCATCCTCCAGACTAAATTCAGTCCAGCAGCTGCAGAAGGCTAGGCCAGCTGGTTTATCTGCCCTGCTGGGGCTCCAGAGCCTTGGGCATCCATTCCACCAGAATCACCAAATTGTTACTGGACAAAGGCCATGGTTCTTTTGCCTGATGTGCTCAATAATCAATTCCTGAGACCCCAGGGTTTCAAAAAGAGAAAGGGTTTATTACTAGGTGCATAGGAGGAGAGCAGATGGCCTAGTGGCCCAAAAATCTGTCTCCCCCAACTGCAGTAATTCTGATAGTTTTATTAGAGAAAAGATGGGCAGGTTTTAGGATAATAAGTACAGTGGTGTTGGCCACTATACTTAGTTATGACCCTAAGGAATGTTAAAGTAAAACGAGAGAGAAAGGGATCAGGGGATCTGGAGACATCAGTCTTCAGACAAGTTTATTTCAGGCAGGTATACAATTTATATACCGGTAAGAACTATGATAAATGTTGTTTGCGTACAAAAGCTAAGAAGTGTATACAGCAAAAACAAGTTGAAGTAAATACTTCTAAAGTTAAAACATTCTTTTCCTTTAAGCAAGTCTCTTCCACACGTCATTGTGCTTTATCTGCACATCTAAGTTTCTATTGAAGATTCATGCTCTCAAAACATATGCCTTCACTTTCTCATGGTTTATGAACCAAGTCTGCAATTTCAAGTTAAGCATTAATCTTTTAACTCCTATACAGTGGCCCCAGCCCCTAATGTTTATTAGTGAAGGGTCTTGGGTCAGCACAGAACGAACCCACTCCAAGTCCAATGTTATCCTGATGACCAAAACCGAACCTAACCAAAACGCACAGTAGCTTAGACTTTAACCTACAAGTCACCTACACCTCATTATAATACTAAAAATCACACCCTTCATCATATGAAAGCTCTCATTTTCTTATATACATTCTGTGACTAAGTATGTAATCGATCTGCACGTGCTCAATAATTAAATCACCTCTAATTACATCATCTGGGGGACACTGTGCTCATTATCCTAAATGCTGTCCATTCTTTTTCTCTAATAAAACTACCAGAATTACTGGAATTCAGGGAGACAGATTTTGGGCCGCTAGGCCATCTGCTCTCCTCCTATGCACCTCAAAATAAACTCTTTCTCCTCTCTGAAACCACAGCATCTCAGGAATTGGTTATTGAGCACATCAGACAAAAGAATCCACAGCCTTTGCCCAGTAACACCTCCTATTCATGTACCCTTACTGATGATTTAAAAGTGCTCTTATGTAAATTGCCTGAAACAGTCTAATGATTTGAATTAAGTTATATACCTTTTGCTTCTTTTCTTCTATCTTATTTTCTGTAAGGTGATATCTTCCTAAAATGGACTGCAATTGTAGCAGCTATACATCACAAGAATGACTGCTGAGTTTATACTTATTTGCCTCTGCTGGTCTAAACTAAGGCCATATTTGCATTATTATTGGAAAGGGAGATGCATTTTCAGATACCCCTTTTTGCCTGGACAAATACTTAGGAGTCTATCTGAAACACCGAGTAATCTAAAAGTCTTAAAGGCCCATTTAAATTTGCATAAGAAAGTCCTATACTCAAGCTGGGCCAAGAGAGTCTTATAATGGTGGAAACGGCCTTCAGCTATCTTCTCAGGAGTGGGTACAGTAGATGCCCTTTCACAGGTTATAGCCATCTCTAGGGTCACAGCTTTGCTTTATGCAA
The DNA here is from genome assembly GCF_023851605.1 of Tamandua tetradactyla. Taxonomy (NCBI): domain Eukaryota; kingdom Metazoa; phylum Chordata; class Mammalia; order Pilosa; family Myrmecophagidae; genus Tamandua; species Tamandua tetradactyla. The sequence continues at coordinate 1,179,952 of NC_135342.1, read as the reverse complement.
AACACTAACCAACAGTTTAGTCTGTTAAATAAAGAGGTAGCTCAAATGAGAGAAGTTGTTCTTCAAAATAGAAAGAATTTAGACCTATTGACTGCAGCTCAAGAAGGAACCAGTGCTCTCACTGGCATTGAGCGCTGCCCACTTTCCCTTTATGAGCAATGCTCACAAAATGCCATTTCTTAACAATAAGAAAACGTCACATAAAAAGGGGGGAGGGTGTTGATAGCTGGGTAGATAGAAAAATATTCCATATAATCCTTCAGCTAAAAATGCTTAGTATATTCTTCAGTGGCTACAAAAAAAGTGGGTTTTTTCGAAAGCTCACTTCATTCAAGCAACCTTGAAGCTATTTTAAGCATAAACAGCCCTTGTGGAAATAGTTTGCTGTTGGTCTAACCTTAAAAAGCTAACAAGGTTGCTCTGTTCCCAGAAACCCTGCCTTGTTCTGCTTGAAGGAATGCAACATCATATGAACCAATAATATCACCTTCCTCCTTTTGGAAGGACAAGATCAAAAGCCCAAAAAGCCAACAAGAAGAAGGGCCTCCAACATAACAGGACTTGTTGACCAAACAGCTTTTCATCTTCTATTTATTTTTCTCTTCTGGATCCTGATCATTTCTTTGCCTGTTTGGGGTTAAAAGCCCAAACCACCCTTTCCATTCTGAACTGGTCTTGGAAAGTTTTTCCCCAAGTTCCTTGATGATATACCTCCAATAAATTCACCTTCTCACCAAGATAGAGACCTATTTCTCTGATAGATGTGGGATTAGGTGAGCCTAACTATTTAGGACCGTGTCTTCTGATGGAAATATGGATAAAATAATAATATCCACTGGATTGGATGCACTCACTGACCATACAAGCAACAGACTTGTTTTCTGTGGGAAGCAGTACAGAGACATCCTTGTCAACCTGCTTCAGGGCTGCTCCACATCCTCTTCTTTCCTTTGGGTCTCGCCCCTGTCTGGGGTGTTTTTTGTCCTTGTTCCTGACCAAACTACTTAAACTCACAATGCTGACTGTAAGTTTTCCAGCTACAGGCATTCGAAGAACTAAAAGATATTGGCATCCAGCTACCAATGGAAGCATACTGTATCCTAATGACTGTATGGAATGACATGTCCATTAAGATCTGTAGCCTTCAAGAGTATCTAAAATAATATTTTTAGCCTTTGGGAGCATGAGGAACTTCCGAGACTGAAATCACGTCTCTAAACCCTGAAATGATCACAAGACAACACTCCCCAGAAATATGCTTGCGGGCCTTTAAGAAGAGAAACAACCGCCCCTATTCCCGCCTCCGCGCCCCTTTCCCCAACCCCGTGCCCTTGACCCTGGAGCGGCCAGTTCCCGACGCCCCTCAGGACGCCACGCGGCCTCTGTCCCAGAAGGTCTGGGTCCGAGACGCCCGCTCAGTGGCCGCAGCGTTGATACACACTACCCAGAATGCTCGGCGCCGGAGAGCAGGGACGCTGAGCCAATGAAGGCCCCGGAGACAGGTGCTTCCGTGCGTGCGCCTCCCGCAGGGCGGGACTTCCGGCGTCTTCCTCATGGCGGTCATTTTGGCTGCTCTCGGGTCTGTTTAGTGCCTGATAGTCCCCGGAGCGCTTTGACAAGACAAGGTGACGAGACCGAGAAAGCTGGAAAGAAGGTGTTGTCCCTGCTGGACAGAGGCGGGTCTCGGGGTCGGCGGCGCCGCGGCCCTGCTCCCGGCCCAGGTCGCCCGCCGCTCCCGGCTCGCTCCGCCCACAGGCTCGGATGGCGACGGCCGCGATGCTGGCCCCGGCTCAGGTAAGTTTTGCTTTCTCCAGGCCCTCCCCTTCCTTTCCCCGCCTCTTCCGAGTCCTGAAGCTTCGACTGGGAGTCGCCTAGCTCTGTTACTGCAGCCCACAGTGAGGCGCTCATGGGTGGACCTATTTGACAACGCGTGGATGTGTGGGAGAAGGTATCGGCAAAAGGACCGGCGTGTGTAAAGGCTTGGAGGTGTGACTGAGCCGGGAGCCCTAGGGAAACCTGGGCACCCTGCAGGGGAGGGAGCGTTTGAGGCGGAGTCACGTTTCAACCGTAGGCTGAGGAGTTGTATCCGAATTCTTAAGGCTTTGGAAGCCTTGGAGAATTTGAACAAAGAAACGACACCACCTGACTTAGGTTTTAAAAGTTCCCCGAAGGCCATTCAGAGGGAGCACGGACTGTACAGGGTGTTGAGGATACTGAAGCAGAAGGAAGTTGAGTATTTACCCGAGGAAGGTGAGGGTCAAGGCACAGAGCTTAGATGGTCAGCCGGATGTCTCCTGGCTTTGAGACCTGTAACGTATTCAGACTAGGCCTGAGCCCATGGAGTGTTACTATGGTCACTTGCCTCCATGGGCTGCCTCTTTCTACACGTTCTTGTGGCTGCAGAAGTCCTTTTGGAACCTATACAGGTAAGTGGTGGGTGTCCTAGTCTCTCCATCCACATGTTCTGCATTTGTGGTGTTTTGGGACTCTTCCTATGCCATTCACCCAGCTCTTGTGAAAGCCATGGAAAAACCCTATGCCCAGACTTCTGAGTCCAGACTGGGTTTACATGGAGGGGTTTTCATTTCAAGATATCAAAGGAAAGAGATATGAAAGGTTATCCCAGGAATAGGTAACACTATGTGGACCTGCTTGGTGGTGAGGCTGAGTTAGGAATGTTCACAGAACTGCATGTCTCTTCTTTTTGGTGGTAACAAAGACCAGAGGGAGAGGAGTCAGGGTTGGAATTGCTGCTTGGAAATTTGGGTGTCTGGAGGTAATGGGAGGTTGGGATAAGAGGAGAGAGCAGATTTTACCCAGGTCTTATCACTCTCTGTCTGGCTGACATACAGAGGGAATACAGACTCAACACGCTGATGAATGAGACCACAAGGAGAGAGCAGCATTAATGGCACCAGGGGCTGGTATCTCCTCTGAGTTGGGAACTTGGGAGAAGTATGGGCATTGGGTAGGTTGTAGGGTGGATTGTGGGTACTTGGAACAGAGGCTGTGATTTCATCACTACCCATTACGGCAGGGCAGTGTGACCTTTGCGGATGTGGCTGTGTACTTCTCCTGGGAGGAATGGGGTCTCCTTGATGAGGCTCAGAAACACCTGTACCATGATGTGATGCTGGAGAACTTTGCACTTGTGACCTCACTAGGTAAGGCCCACACACCTACCCCAGTACCCTGGGCTAGGCTTTGCCTTTCTCCTTTTTCCTAGGCACAGCTCAGTTCTTCTTATGTCAGGACCATGGACGCTGCTTCCTTCCCCAGTTCTCTGCTTGAATGTTGTGGTTGCCAGGGATGGGCTGAGTGCACTGCTCTGTTCTTCACCGTTATAGCTCAAGCATCTGCTGACCTGAAGCCTAAAAGCAAGGATTCAGGGACAGTACTCTTGCAATCAGCCTAATGGATTCTACCTTGATTGCATTCTCTTTGGCCAGTTGACTGTTTAAATGGCACCTATGTGCTCCAGGTTCTGCTCCTTTCTCTATCTGACATTTATCCATACCTGCCTGTATCAGAAATTCTAATCATTGACATGGTCAGTACTTACATGGCCAATGGGCTATTCTTGCAAGACTTTCCTCTGAGGTTCTTTTTGTATATTTAGGTATCTTTCCCATGATCTGTTGTGTGCTGAGTTGCACTAGGCCAGTGCTGGCTACTGACCTGTTTTTCTTTTAAGACTTATATCATCCAGGTCCCATGTAGTAGTTCAACCACACATTAGTGGGGAGAGCCCTGGGTGCTTCACAGGATGGACATGATTCCAGCCATGGCAAGATGGGCTCCGAGGGGGCCTGGCCCTGGTGAATGGCAGCTGGCAGAGGACATGACATCAGGTCTGTGTTCAGATCGTGACAGAGAACTGTCCTGTTTTAGTGCCATTTCCATTGGCCACACCTCATTTCTAACTTTACTTCCCCATTCTTGACACTTTGTTATCTTGTTACTTTTACTACTTTTCTATTCAAATTTGACTTCCAACCCAGGGTTAGTTCCTACCTCTTTGGATTCTACTTCTCACCTGTTTTTCAACTGCACACTCTGCAGTACTCTCTAACATTGTGTGTTATAAGGTGTGCACATATCCTCAAAATCCTGTAATTTCCGTGGCCTGATATATACTTCTCTTCACAGTCTGATGTATCACTAGCAGACAAACTCCTGCTGAAAACTCTGGCAGATGAGTTAGTTATAGATCCTGCCTTTCATCCCTGGGTCATTGTTTACTTCACGTGGTGAGGACTTCCCTTTTTTTAACCTTAGAGGGGCCAGTAATGCATAGCAACTCTTCCTTAATCTGACCCCAACTCCCTAGTTCCTGAAAATAGTCCCATGGAGTTGTTTCCTGAGTCAGACAGACTTTTGTGATGGAATTGCTCTTTCCTAGTAAAGTCAACATGTAATTCACCATCATTTCTTTGCTTTCAGATTGTTGGCGTGGAGTGGAGGAAGAGGAGGCGTCTTCTGAACAGAGTGTTTCTGTAGAAGGAATGTTACAGGTCAGGACTCTCCAGGCAGATCAGTTTCCACAGAAGGCCCACCCCTGGAACATATGTGGTTCAGTGTTAAAAGACATTTTGCACTCGGCTGAGCACCAGGGACCATATCCTGGGCAAAAACTGTATGTATGTGAGACATGTGGCAAGCAGTTCTGTTTCAGTGGAGACCTTTGGCAGCACCAGAAGCAGCACATTGGAGAGAAACCTTTCAGGAGCAATGTGGACAGGGCCTTGTTGGTGAATAGCTGCAAGTTGGATGTGTTAGAGAAGCCCTTTACCTACAGTGATGTTGGGAAGGACTTTCTGGCCTGTTTGGGACTTCTTCAGCAACATGCCACTCACACTGGAGAAAAATCAAACGAAGGTAGTAAATGTGTTGTAGCCTTTCATGATGAAAAAAGTCAGTGCAACTATGAAGAATGCAAAGACATCTTCAGCTATGAATCCTCATTTGTTCAACATGCGAGAGCCCACAGTGGAGAGAAGCCTTATGAGTGCAATGAATGTGGACAGTTTTTTGCCTACAACTCCAGATTCATTCAACACCTGAGAATTCATACTGGAGCAAGGCCTTATGAATGCAGTGAATGTGGAAAATCCTTTCGCCAAAGTTCTAGCCTCATTCACCATAGGAAAGTTCATACAGGAGAAAGACCTTTTGAGTGCAGTGAATGTGGGAAAGCCTTTGCCCGCAAATATGAACTCAGTCAGCACCAGAGAGTTCATACTGGAGCAAAGCCTTATGAATGTGGTGAATGTGGAAAATCCTTTAGCCAAAGCTCTAACCTTATTCAGCACTGGAGAGTTCACACTGGAGAAAGACCTTATGAGTGCAGTGAATGTGGAAAATCTTTTAGCCAAAGCTCTGGCCTTATTCAACACCGTAGAGTTCACACTGGAGAAAGACCTTATGAATGCTGTGAATGTGGAAAATCTTTTAGCCGTAAATCTTACCTCATTCAACACCGGAGAGTTCATACTGGAAAAAGTTCTTAAATGTGTGGGGAATATGCTATTTCCTTTTAGGATAACCACAATGGGTGAGACCCTCTGTGAGGGACCATCTATCTGAATTGAACCTCATAAATCCATACCACAGTGGGCAAATTTCCTAGGTTTCAGGTATGTGGAAAGCTTTAAGGAATTGCATTGTACCTTTTTACCTGCCCAGGACCCTTGTAAGATTTATCTCAACTGCCAGTTTCTGTGGAGCCATTTTACCTCTACTTGGTAGGTCCACATAGTGTCCTTCCATCACTGCCCCAACTTGCTCAGGAAAGCAGATCTCTGTACTCTCCCATTTCATGGAGGAAATCATGAGGAGACTGAGCTCTTGAGGAATTCTCAGCTTCTTTTCTCTGACCAGTTAGGGCATGGATCTGACCCAGTTTGGGCCCAGATGACTCAGTCTGAGTTCTACTGGTGACTTACAGAGCAGGATTACCTATTTCATGGACATTTTTGTTTTAACGTGATGTTTGCAAAGTCACCATCCCATGAACTGCCTTCTGCACATTGCTGTGGTTTGTGCAATAATAAAGGCCTTACTCTTAAAGCACCTTTAATTTTCAGAGTTATATTCACAAAGTGGGGTGGCTCGAAAACAAAATTGGGCCCTGCCATTATAAAATAGTAAGCAGTTTTTGGGGGGGTGGATCCCAAACTTTATGTGCCTCTGAGGTGCCAGTATGATAACAGAAAGTAGGTCTCTCTCCACTTTTGCCCTTGTTCGCATTACTGTCCATGGTGTCCTAGTAAAGACGGTGGGATTCTTTAGTCCTAATTTATGGCAAAGATACCAGGATTTTTGTGTGTGTGAGCACAGAGACTATCTGAGGAGGGGATAATTGTGACACCTTCCAGTGCTTCTGAGAACAAAATGGATTGTTTTCCTTGGTCATAGGGGATGTCATGTAATGCCCACCACTACTGAAGGAAATCTCTTCTGCACATCCTTCAAAGGAGCCATGTATGCTGATTTCCAGAATTAAGTAGGCTAATATCACTGTTTGTAAATCACGGGGCACGGGGAAATGTAACTGGTACAGAAACACTGGATAATGAATGAGTAGTAGTAGAGACTGCAGTAAGCTTAATGGCATGTGCCTCTTCTAAAGTGCATGGACAAAGGTTCCAGTGACTGTGATTGTGCAAGATCAGTGTGCACACTGTGTCTCCAGACTGTTGTGTTGCAGAGGGCATTGTCAAAGAATATAAAGGTTTTGAGAATTCCTGTAACTTTTCTGGGCTGTTCACCTCTAGACCATTGCTGTACAGGCAGGAAAACAAGGATAGAAATAAGGGAGATCCTGTAGTTCAGGGATGTGGTTTCTGTGAACTAGCCAGCACTCCTGTTGACTTGGGTGGAAACACTTTGTTTGCTCACCGGTATTCACTGCCACTGAGGCAAGGCTGTTCCTCCAAGGGCATGAGGAGAGAGATGGTGAAGTCAATGTAGGGTAGTTAAACCTGATTTTCCAAAGAGTGGGATAATTCGATTTTTATTTTGAACCACTTTTTAAGGCTTTTAGGTGTAATTGACCTTTAAGGTATAAAGCTTTAAGGTGTAATTAACCAGTGCATATGAGGACAAATACTGCATGCTTTCACTTACATGAACTATTTAGAATTAGAAAATTCATAGACATAGAAAGTTGATTTGAGGTTTCTAGGCAGTGGGCTAGGAAGGAGGAAGGGGAAGCTGTTTCATGATTGGGCACAGAGTGTAAATTTTTAAATAAAACAAAAGTCTCCTATTTTTAAAAAGGTTTTATAATTTTAACTCTAAAAGTATCTAAGTCTATGATACTTTTTTGTTTCTTTTGTTGTTTTAAGGTATACCGTATGTAAGATCTACAGTTTATTGCTTTGGTCTCTTTGCTTCTTGTTTATTAGTAGGTTATCTCAGCGCATTTTATAGAAATTCCCTTGGTTTTTTTTTTTTTTTAACTCAGTCTTCTATATGTGGCTCTATTTCTGAACTCTCTGAGTCACTGATCTATATGTCTATCCTAATGCCAAAATGACATTTTCTTGATGACCAGAGCTTTGTAAAAATGTTTTACCTTTGTTTTTGTTTTGTTTCCGTTAAAAATAATATATCAGTTTCTTATCACAGTACAAAAGAGCAGCAAAGGCAATACCGCTAAGCCCCTGATTACATATCTTTGTAACCCTTGAATTTATAAGTAACCTTTGTACTACACTAGAATGACTCTGTATATAACTTGCATTTTGTAATATTCTAACACCTACAAGGTGTAGCATGTAAGCATAAGGAATGCTTTAAAGGAAGATCCCATTCACATTTAGAAATCCCCCTTGCTATTACAATTTTCCCGTTTATGTTTGCAAATTTATTGAAACTCAAGTAACTGGTATTCTTACTATCCATTTTTGTAAAATTCTCATGTGAACAAGTCAGTCGCAACAGACAAATTATGTCTTGGTAGCTCTTAGTAGCTGTTAATCTCTTTTAAAGAAAGGACCTTCTTCAATAGGAGTGAGCATTTGCAGTGAACTCAACTCACTAAGGTACTTTCTTCATCCTCAGCTTTCTCAGCCACAGGCTGCCTGTAGCACCTGGACATGAGGGCTACTGTCCAGGGGCCCCAAAGCCCTGAAGTGGCAATGGAGGAAGGGCAGGCCAGGCTAAGTATGGGGAGTAAACAGTCTTTATGAAGACCAGGCCAAGAACCCATGGGTCTTGGGACCTCTGTATTTGTCCATTTTCTCTACTTTCTTCCCAGCCTCATGACTGTACTTTCTTCCTGTAATGGATCCTAGCCTTCTCCAGAGTGGCTGTCACCACCTGGTACTTCCAGCCAACCTTATGAGCCTAGTGCTCCAGGTAGGCAAACTCATGTGGGCTGCAGATGCACAATGTTGAGGGCACCAAGAACCATCATCCACTTTTTCTTATTATAGGGAGGTGGAATCCCATTAAACACCTTGAGGTGGTCCAGGGTGGCCTGGCTGCACTTGCTCTTGTGAGGCCGCATGCCTTGTGTGGTCTGCCAAAAAATACAGCTGGGAACCCAGAAGTGGTAGAGGCCATGGGATACATTGATGTTCATTCATATGTGGAGAAAGGCTAGATACTTCAGTTTATTTCTGTAGAAGTTATCCAAAATGTTAATACCTATGGTCACCACTTTTCAGCCTAGGGGTACTTGCTTGGCCACAACTGCCAGGTGGTCCAGGAGATGGCCTCAGCTATCCAGTATCAGGACCTGCTCCTCTGTATCATCTTCAGCAGCTGTCTGGGGAAAAAGTCTTTACCTTTGTGTGTGTGGGTGTGTATAAATAATTTTACCCTTACAGAAGAGTTGTAGAAAAAGAGGTCTCATGTACACTTCTTCTGGCATCTCGGAATCTAATTTTATATAATATAGTGTAATGGTCAGAGCTAAGAAATTGACATTTGGTATGATATGCTATACTGGACTACAGACTCTATTTGGATTTCTCCAGTTTTTTACTATCATTTTTGTATTCCAGGCTGTAATCCAGAATACCACATTGCCTTTAGTTGTCATTCCTCCTTAGTTTCCTCCCATCTGTGACAGTTCCTTAGTTTCTCCTTGTCTTTCAATAAGTTTTAAAGTTTAAACTTTTGAAAAGTACTGTCCAGATATTTTGTAGAGTGGTTCTCCTGTGAACAAATACTTCAAAACTTTACGTATATATAGTTTACCATTAAGCTGACAAAAGTTACCAGTTAGAAACATAATGATATGCCTTTTCATACATGCTGAATTACTAAAAATAAGCATGATCATACAATTAAGGAAGTAGTCCAACTAGAATATTACATATTCTGGTGGAAATGTGAACTGTTACAAAAATATTCGAAAATAGTTTGGCAGTTTCTTTTAATGTTAAATATGCACCAACAATATGACCCAGAAATCCCATTTCAAGAAATGTATACAACAGAAATAAAAATATGTAAAGAAATATAGTACATGAATGTTTGTGGTAGTTTTATTATAATATCCAAACAATCTAAATATCTATTAGGTAAATTGGCAAACACTTTCTCATACATGCATAGAATGGGACACTAATGATTAATAGAGTGAATGACAGACAAACAAAAATGGTTCACACTAGTATGATGAGGGGTAGTGGCAGCCAGTGGCAAAATGTATGTACTGTATGACCCATTTACATGAAGTTCTAGGATAAAGAAAACATGTATAATCGATGAAAATGAGAATATTGTCTGCCTGAGTCAGGAAGTACAAAGGGACATGAATTATATGTGGGATGTTGAAAATACTTCATATTATAATTATGATGGTGATTATGTGGAGACATACATTTATCAGAACTCATCACATGGTTCCATGTGTGGTTTCTATGTGAATTGTATTTTATTTAATTATATCTCAACTATGGAGACTGAAAACATATTGAGACTGTTAGAGCGCAGGAGATATAATAATTGAGGGAAATAGCAACTTTTTAAGAAACTCAAAATATACTTGCAACCTTACCTTGTATGTTACTTATCACAGGTAAGTAGATGTTATGTATCTCTTATGTTTGTCTTCTGTTTAAATGATACAGTTTAAATTAAAGTCTGATATGTACAGTGTACTTTTGGCCCAAGAAAACACACGTTTGTCAAGCTCATATAAGCATATAAAATTTCAGGCATCTCCATTATTGGAGAAAGGACAGACTTTAATAATTGGCTTTGACACAAATGACTGTAATGTAGGAAAACAATTTGTATTCTTATAAAGTAAAAATGTACTTGATTTTTAAAAAAACCTCATTGGACTGCAAAGATACTGACCAAGGAAGCTAATATCCATTTATACCTCCAAATACTATGGAAGACCCCAAGACTAAATATATACCTGCTTTAGCCAAGGTCACACAGAGCTGGATGAGTACCACACTACCCAAGTGTCTGGTGAGTCTTAATTATCTCAGAGGGTGTGATGAGATGGAGCGCCTCAGGATCCAGGTACAGGTAAACTCAACAAACCTACCCCGAACTACTGTCGGGATAGGGGAAAGGCATAGTGTTGTAATGGACCACGCAGGCTTTGTTAGAGGCCTCCTGAATTCCCCAGTGTTAGGATTTAATGTAGTGAGGAAACATGCAGTGGGCCTGAGAACTGTTAAGCATTCCCAAGAGATAATTATGTGACCTCTTTGACAGTCCCCTTGGACACTTAAGTTCAGTGTCCCTTAGAGTCTTTGGCTAGGTGCCTAGGCCTTTCTGCATCTGAGCTATTTGTAGAATGAAAGCATGTGAGGAAAGTGAGGCCACAAGGGAAAGTAAGTGATAGTTAAATGGAAAGAGGGGCCTGATATCTTGGAAGTTCCGTTCTGCTCTACAGCAGTGAGGTTCCCGTGCTACCTATCATGGTTTGTCAAACCGCACAAACAAAACTATTCTTGCCAACCTTAAAGAAGAAGTAGGGCTTTATCTGAGATTCTACAAAGATTGAATGTTACTTTCCAGAAACCTACAACCTGCAGATGAATTCCTGGGCCAGATAAGTCCTGAAACCCAGAGGGGCCAACCTCTCCAGAACATCAACTAGTTCCATCCCCTTACCCCGTATTATCGACAGCCCTTTTCAGAATGAGAAAGTTAGAAAGGGCATAGCCCAAGTACCCCTCAAGATTGGGAGAAAGATCAAAGGAGAAGGTGGAGTTATAACAGAGAAGATTGGATTTAACAAATGAGTATGACTGCTGAATCATATTGCTATTTCTTTAACTATCCAGTGTCTTGGAGTAGCTAGAAGTAAAAACCTGAAATTGTGAAATTTGTAACCTTTACCAAACTCTGAAATCTGTTCTACAGCTAATTGTTGCAGTGTGCTTTGAAATTTATTGCTTTTTGCATATATGTCACTTTTCACAATAATAATAAAGTACTGGCAAAGTCCCTTGAGTTACTGGAGAAAAAATGCAGAAGTATTCAATATTCCCACATGGGAAACCCCTGATACTATGTCAAACATCAGGGACTCCCAAGTCAACAGGAAAAGCAGAGAAGCTAAGCCTACCTATAGTTATGCCTAAGAGTTACTTCCAAGAAACCTTTTTTGTTGCTGAGATGTGGCCTTGTTCTCTCTAAGCTCAACTCTGCAAGGAAAATCATTACCCTCCCCACTACATGGGGAATGACATGCAGGGGTGAAAGTCTTGCTGGCAATGTGGGACATGACTCCCAGGGATGAGCCTGGGCCTGTCACCATGGGATTAACAATACCTTCCTAACCAAAAGGGGAAAATTAAATGTAACAAGTAAGTTACCAGTGGCTAAGAGAGTTCAAATAGTCAAGAGATTACTCTTAAACAAGCTTCAGCTAGATATTGCTAATTACCAAGAAGTACCAAACCCCAACCAAAATCATTCCTGTTAACCTTAAGGAACAGCTAGGCTCTGAGATTCTACACAAGTTTCACATACTAAGATTACTTTCCAGAAACCTACAATCTCTAGATGGTTCCTAGGCCGGATAAGTCCTGAAACCTAGAGGGCCAGCCCCTCCAAGAACTTCAATTAGTTCCATCCTCCTATCCCATATTGTTGACATCACTTTCCAACATGAAAAAGTTAGAATGGGCATGTCCCAGATAAAGACTGGGAGAAAGATCAAAGGGGAAGGAGGAATTATAACAGAGAAGATAGGATTTAACAAAGGAGTAAGACAGCTGAATCATTACATTGGTATTTCTTTTTTGGATTCAAAATTCAGTATATTTCAGAGACTGATGTTGAATTGTCTACAGATGAATTTTTTTTATTAATTAAAGAAAAAAAATTAACACAACATTTAGAAATCATTCCATTCTACATATGCAATCAGTAATTCTTAACATCATCACATAGATGCATGATCATCATTTCTTAGTACATTTGCATCAATTTAGGAAAAGAACTAGCAAAACAACAGAAAAAGATATAGAATGTTAATATAAAGAAAAAAAATAAAAACAAAGCAGGTTGAGTTTAGCTGCAGATAACTTACGTGATAATTGATAATAAGACCTTGATTCTGGCAGGCTACAAACCAGTCTTCTTGGGCAGTGTTTGGAACCTGTCCTTGCACAGGCAGCACCTCCTAAATCTCCCTTGCATGTGGGTCTTCATAGCCAAGCCCATAACCACCCATGAGAAAGGTTCTGCAGGTCACTGAGCAGGGGCGTAGCATGGCTGTCCCTTTCCCCAGCAGCACACATCTAGAGCATCACTTCAGCCTGCCTCTACAAGCCACCAGCCAAGGCAGCTTTGATACCCAGTGCTGGTTCCACGTGGCCCAGCTTGGACCACCTGCTGTGGAGGTGACCCGAGGTTGAACAGTGCGAAAGGTTGGGAAGACAATGGAGAGAACTGTTGGTTCAGGCAATGGCCCATCTGCCCCTACAGCTTTTGAAAGGGGACAGGCTCCCGGTGCTCTCCCAGGGCTCTTTTTATTGGAAATCCCAAGCACAGAGTTCCCAAAATTTGCTAGCGGACGCAGCTTGGTCTTTGATAGTTTCAGAAAACTGAAAATTCCTATTGATGTCACTGCCAGGGATTCCTCGCTGAGTCCAGGGAGCGTGGAGCCACGCAGAGGCCCGTCCGTCCTTCCCTGTCCCCACTTCTGCCCTATCTCCGAGAACACAGAGAAGGGACCACTACCTTCCCTGCATGTGTCTTATTTTTTTTTATATTTTTTTTAATAAAAAAAATTAAAAAAAAGAAAAAAATAAAAATAATAATAATAAAAAAACAAAAGACACACAAAAAACCTATAGCTCAGATGCAGCTTCATTCAGTGTTTTAACATAATTACATTACGATTAGGTATTATTGTGCTGTCCATTTTTGAGTTTTTGTATCTAGTCCTGTTGCACAGTCTGTATCACTTCAGCTCCAATTACCCATTATCTTACCCTGTTTCTAACTCCTGCTGGTCTCTGTTACCAATAACATATTCCAAGTTTATTCTCGAATGTCGGTTCACATCAGTGGGACCATACAGTATTTGTCCTTTAGTTTCTGGCTAGACTCACTCAGCATAATGTTCTGTAGGTCCATCCATGTTATTACATGCTTCATAAGTTTATTCTGTCTTAAAGCTGCATAATATTCCATCGTATGTATATACCACAGTTTGTTTAGCCACTCATCTGTTGATGGACATTTTGGCTGTTTCCATCTCTTTGCAATTGTAAATAATGTTGCTATAAACATTGGTGTGCAAATGTCCGTTTGTGTCTTTGCCCTTAAGTCCTCCAAGTAGTTACCTAGCAATGGTATTGCTGGGTCGTATGGCAATTCTATATTCAGTTTTTTGAGGAACCGCCAAACTGCCTTCCACAGTGGTTGCACCATTTGACATTCCCACCAACAGTGGATAAGTGTGCCTCTTTCTCCGCATCCTCTCCAGCACTTGTCATTTTCTGTTTTGTTGATAATGGCCATTCTGGTGGGTGTGAGATGATATCTCATTGTGGTTTTGATTTGCATTTCTCTAATGGCCAGGGACATTGAGCATCTCTTCATGTGCCTTTTGGCCATTTGTATTTCCTCTTCTGAGAGGTGTCTGTTCAAGTCTTTTTCCCATTTTGTAATTGGATTTGCTGTCTTTTTGTTGTTGAGTTGAACAATCTCTTTATAAATTCTGGATACTACACCTTTATCTGATATGTCGTTTCCAAATATTGTCTCCCATTGTGTAGGCTGTCTTTGTACTTTCTTGATGAAGTTCTTTGATGCACAAAAGTGTTTAATTTTGAGGAGCTCCCATTTATTTATTTCCTTCTTCAGTGCTCTTGCTTTAGGTTCAAGGTCCATAAAACCACCTCCAATTGTAAGATTCATAAGATATCTCCCTACATTTTCCTCAAACTGTTTTATGGTCTTAGACCTAATGTTTAGATCTTTGATCCATTTTGAGTTAACTTTTGTATAGGGTGTGAGATACGGGTCCTCTTTCATTCTTTTGCATATGGATATCCAGTTCTCTAGGCACCATTTATTGAAGAGACTGTTCTGTCCCAGGTGAGTTGGCTTGACTGCCTTATCAAAGATCAAATGTCCATAGATGAGAGGGTCTATATCTGAGCACTCTATTCAATTCCATTGGTCGATATATCTATCTTTATGCCAATACCATGCTCTTTCGACCTGTGGCTTCATAATATGCCTTAAAGTCCGTCAGCGTGAGACCTCCAGCTTCGTTTTTTTTCCTCAAGATACTTTTAGCAATTCGGGGCACCCTGCCCTTCCAGATAAATTTGCTTATTGGTTTTTCTATTTCTGAAAAATAAGTTGTTGGTATTTTGATTGGTATTGCATTGAATCTGTAAATCAATTTAGGTAGGATTGACATCTTAACTATATTTAGTCTTCCAATCCATGAACACGGTATGCCCTTCCATCTATTTAGGTCTTCTGTGATTTCTTTTAACAGTTTTTTGTAGTTTTCTTTGTATAGGTTTTTTGTCTCTTTAGTTAAATTTATCCCTAGGTATTTTATTCTTTTAGTTGCAATTGTAAATGGGATTCGTTTCTTGATTTCCCCCTCAGCTTGTTCATTGCTAGTGTATAGAAATGCTACAGATTTTTGAATGTTGATCTTGCAACCTGCTACTTTGCTGTACTCATTTATTAGCTCTAGTAGTTCTGTTGTGGATTTTTCCGGGTTTTTGATGTATAATATCATATCATCTGCAAACAGTGATAGTTTTACTTCTTCCTTTCCAATTTTGATGCCTTGTATTTCTTTTTCTTGTCTAATTGCTCTGGCTAGAACCTCCAACACAATGTTGAATAATAGTGGTGATAATGGACATCCTTGTCTTGTTCCTGATCTTAGGGGGAAAGTTTTCAATTTTTCCCCATTGAGGATGATATTAGCTGTGGGTTTTTCATATACTCCCTCTATCATTTTAAGGAAGTTCCCTTGTATTCCTATCTTTTGAAGTGTTTTCAACAGGAAAGGATGTTGAATCTTGTCAAATGCCTTCTCTGCATGAATTGAGATGATCATGTGATTTTTCTGCTTTGATTTGTTGATATGGTGTATTATATTAATTGATTTTCTTATGTTGAACCATCCTTGCATACCTGGGATGAATCCTACTTGGTCATGATGTATAATTCTTTTAATGTGTTGTTGGATTCAATTTGCTAGAATTTTGTTGAGGATTTTTGCATCTATATTCATTAGAGAGATTGGTCTTTAGTTTTCTTTTTTTGTAATATCTTTGCCTGGTTTTGGTATGAGGGTGATGTTGGCTTCATAGAGTGAATTAGGTAGCTTTCCCTCCGCTTCGATTTTTTTGAAGAGTTTGAGGAGAGTTGGAACTAATTCTTTCTGGAATGTTTGGTAGAATTCGCATGTGAAGCCGTCTGGTCCTGGACTTTTCTTTTTGGGAAGCTTTTGAATGACTGATTCAATTTCTTTACTTGTGATTCATTTGTTGAGGTCATCCATTTCTTCTTGAGTCAAAGTTGGTTGTTCATGTCTTTCCAGGAACCTGTCCATTTCCTCTAAATTGTTGTATTTATTAGCGTAAAGTTGTTCATAGTATCCTGTTATTACCTCCTTTATTTCTGTGAGGTCAGTGGTTATGTCTCCTCTTCCATTTCTGATCTTATTTATTTGCATCCTCTCTCTTCTTCTTTTTGTCAGTCTTGTTAAGGGCCCATCAATCTTATTGATTTTCTCATACAACCAACTTCTGGTCTTATTGATTTTCTCTATTGTTTTCATGTTTTCAATTTCATTTATTTCTGCTCTAATCTTTTTTATTTCTTTCCTTTTGCTTGCTTTGGGGTTAGTTTGCTGTTCTTTCTCCAGTTCTTCCAAGTGGACAGTTAATTCCTGCATTTTTGCCTTTTCTTCTTTTCTGATATAGGCATTTAGGGCAATAAATTTCCCTCTTAGCACTGCCTTTGCTGCATCCCATAGGTTTTGATATGTTGTGTTTTCATTTTCATTCGCCTCAAGATATTTACTAATTTCTCTTACAATTTCTTCCTTGACCCACTCGTTGTTTAAGACTGTGTTGTTGAGCCTCCACGTATTTGTGAATTTTCTGACACTCCACCTATTATTGATTTCCAACTTCATTTCTTTATGATCCGAGAAAGTGTTGTGTATGATTTCAATCTTTTTAAATTTGTTAAGACTTGCTTTGTGACCCAGCATATGGTCTATCTTTGAGAATGATCCATGAGCACTTGAGAAAAAGGTGTATCCTGCTGTTGTGGGATGTAATGTCCTATAAATGTCTGTTAAGTCTAGCTCATTTATAGTAATATTCAAATTCTCTACTCCTTTATTGATCCTCTGTCTAGATGTTCTGTCCATTGATGAGAGTGGTGAATTGAAGTCTCCAACTATTATGGTATATGTGTCTATTTCCCTTTTCAGTGTTTGCAGTGTATTCATCACGTATTTTGGGGCATTCTGGTTTGGTGCATAAATATTTATGATTGTTATATCTTCTTGTTTAATTGTTCCTTTTATTAGTAGATAGTGTCCTTCTTTGTCTCTTTTAATTGTTTTACATTTGAAGTCTAATTCGTTGGACATTAGTATAGCTACTCCTGCTCTTTTCTGGTTGTTATTTGCATGAAATATCTTTTCCCAACCTTTCACTTTCAACCTATGTTTATCTTTGGGTCTAAGATATGTTTCCTGTAGACAGCATATAGAAGGATCCTGTTTTTTAATCCATTCTGCCAGTCTATGCCTTTTGATTGGGGAATTCAGTCCATTAACATTTAGTGTTATTACTGTTTGGATAATATTTTCCTCTACCATTTTGCCTTTTGTATTATATATATCATATCTGACTTTCCTTTTTTCTACACTCTTCTCCATACCTCTCTCTTCTGTCTTTTCATATCTGACTCTAGTGCTCCCTTTAGTATTTCTTGCAGAGCTGGTCTCTTGGTAACAAATTCTCTCAGTGACCTTTTGTCTGAGAATGTTTTAATTTCTCCCTCATTTTTGAAGGACAATTTTGCTGGATATAGGAGTCTTGGTTGGCAGTTTTTCTCTTTTAGTAATTTAAATATATCATCCCACTGTCTTCTAGCTTCCATGGTTTCTGCTGAGAAATCTACACATAGTCTTATTGGGTTTCCCTTGTATGTGATAGATTGTTTTTCTCTTACTGCTTTCAAGATCCTCTCTTTCTCTTTGACTTCTGACATTCTGACTAGTAAGTGTCTCGGAGAACGCCTATTTGGGTCTATTCTCTTTGGGGTGCGCTGCACTTCTTGGATCTATAATTTTAGGTCTTTCATAAGAGTTGGGAAATTTTCAGTGATAATTTCTTCCATTAGTTTTTCTCCTCCTTTTCCCTTCTCTTCTCCTTCTGGGACACCCACAACACGTATATTTGTGCGCTTCGTATTGTCATTCAGTTCCCTGATCCCCTGTTCAAATTTTTCCATTCTTTTCCCTATAGTTTCTGTTTCTTTTTGGAATTCAGATGTTCCATCCTCCAATTCACTAATTCTAGCTTCTGTCTCTTTAAATCTACCATTGTAGGTATCCATTGTTTTTTCCATCTTTTCTACTTTGTCCTTCACTCCCATAAGTTCTGTGATTTGTTTTTTCTGTTTTTCTATTTCTTCTTTTTGTTCAGCCCATGTCTTCTTCATGTCCTCCCTCAATTTATCGATTTGGTTTTTGAAGCGGTTTTCCATTTCTGTTCGTATATTCAGCATTAGTTGTCTTAGCTCCTGTATCTCATTTGAACTATTGGTTTGTTCCTTTGATTGGGCCGTATCTTCAATTTTTCAAGCGTGATCCGTTATCTTCTGCTGGCATCTGGGCATTTAATCAGATTTCCCTGGGTGTGGGACCCAGCAGGTTGAAAGATTTTTCTGTGAAATCTCTGGGCTCTGTTTTTCTTATCCTGCCCGGTAGGTGGCACTCATTGCACTCGTCTGTCTGCGGGTCCCACCAGTAAAAGATGCTGTGGCTCCTTTAACTTTGGAAAACTCTCGCTGCATGGGAGGGTCACCAGCCAAAGCAGCTTGGGGGAGTGCCAATCCGAATCTCCCAGCTGGCCCAGGAATCCACGCGTGGGGAGGGTTGCTGGCCTCCGTGGCCTGGGGGAGCACCTGTCCAAATTTCCCAGCCAGCCCGGGGCGCCAAGCACGGTGGGGGGTTGCCAGCCTCCGCGGCTTGGGGGAGCACCTGTCCAAATTTCCCAGCCGGCCTGGGGCACCAAGCATGGCGGGGGGGTGCCGGCTGCCGTGGCTTGGGGGAGTGCCTATCCACCGTTCCCAGCCAGACTGGGAAGCCACGTGTTTGGAAAGGACCCCGGTCGCCGGTCTCCGCGGCTTGGGGGATCTGCAATCCAATTCTCCCAGCCGGTCCGGGGGGCCGTGCGTGGGGAGGGTCGCCAGCCACTGCGGCTTGAGGGGATCACCTGTCCAATTCTCCCAGCCGGCCCAGGAAGGAGGGAGGGAGGGACTCCGGTCGCCTGCCGCCCCGGCCTGGGGAAGCACACGCTCCTTGGTAATCTCACCACAGTGGGTTCTCCCAGCCAGTCAGCCATTCCAGAATGGGGTACGCTGTCTTCTTGGTCTCTGTCATGGCTCCAGGAGCTGTTCTGTACCATTTCTACTTCCCTAGTAGCTGTTCTGGAGGAGGAACTAAGATCTGCGCGTCTTACTAAGCCTCCATCTTCTCCGGAAGTCTCTGATATTTCTTTTAGTCTCCAGTGTCTTGGAGCTGCTGGAAGGAAAAACCTGAAATTGTGGAACTGTAACCCATACCAAACTCTGAAATCTGTTGAATAATTACTTGTTACAATACGTTTTGAAATTTACTGCTTTTTTTTTTTTTGGATATATATTTTCACAATAAAAAATGTTAAAACAAAAAGAAGAAGGGAGAAACAGTGAAGGTAGATAAGAGGCAGGGTTGGAATGAAATGAAATTAGATTGGGAAAGGCAGAAAAAAACCGTGAGGGCCCAAGTCTCAAGGAGTGGCCACGATGAAGATTAGGAAGGTGGGGAGCCCGATCTAGGAACATGCCTTTAAACATCTAGAAGTCCAGTTTGGGTAAGTTTTATATCCTCCATGTCTCTCCTTAGCACGCTATGCTTTTATCTATTTTTGGAACATATGTATATTTATAATAGTTGTTTTGTGTTTTTTTTTATTTTATTAGCATCTTTTAGAGCATATTGATTATTTTTTCTCTTTAAATAGATATGTTTCTGGGGTTTTTTTCATGACTGGTATTTTTTAATTGGGTACAAAACACTGAATTTTAGACAATTAGGTACTGTATTTCTGTTATTTCTTTAAATATATTTGAGCTTTTTACTAGGATACAGATGATTTACTTTGAAATAGTTTGAGTCTTTCAAAGTTTGCATTTGTGTGTATGGGTGGTGGGGTGGGGTGGGGGGGGACAGTGGACCAGAGCAGTCTGTAGCCTAGAGCAAATTTGGATAAACTGATCAGGCAATACACTTATGAGTACTCAACCATATACTCACATATTATGAGGGTTTTCCCTTCCATCTGTTAACAAGATGAACTATGTCCAGCCATGTGTGAGCTCAGTGAATTATTCTGCTTTCTCCTTTCCAGTGATACTTTTTTGGTCTTATGGATCCTCTGCAGAACTTTCCATCTCTGACCTCTCTGGTACCCCACCTTCTGAATTACAGCGCCTCAATTTCTGAACTCTGCTTCTTCAATGAGAGACATGACTAGGTCGTGTTTGGGTTTTCCCTCTCTGCATGTCAGAAAACCAACTCTAGGCAAAAATCTGAGGTAATTGAACAGCTAACTGCACAGTGCATCTGGAAAAACAGAAGAAGAAGAAGAAAGAGTGTGGACAAAAAGAAGGGTTATAGTAATAATGGTGAGAACATTCCTAAATTAATGACAAGTCACCAAAGCACAGATCCAAGAAGCTTAGAGAACAGCAGCAGGATAAATACCAAAGAGAGATACCTAGGCATGCTATATTCTAACTGCAAAAAGACCAAAAAACAAAACAAAACAAAAAAACTTGGAAGAAGCCACAGAGCAGAGGGGAGAGGAGTCACTTTACCTGTAAAAGAACTACTATAAAAATTACAACAGCTCTCTTGTCAGAAAGCATGCAAGGAAGAGGAAAGTGGAATGAAATACTTAAAGTTTGGAAAGAAAGAAAAATCACCTACCTGAAATTCTGTATCTAGCAAAATTATCCTTCAAAAGTGAAGGGGAGGGGTGGGCCATGGTGGCTCAAAAGACAGAGCTCTCTGCTGCCATGCCAGGTTTGTTTCCCGGTGCCTGCCCATGCAAAAACAAACAAACAAACAAACAAAAGTGAAGGGGAAACACAAGTTTTCTCAGACAAAGAAAAATAAAAAGCTGAAGGAATTCACTACCAGCCTTGAAAGAAATGTAAAGTTCTTCAGAGAGAAGGATAATCATATAGGTCAGAAACTCAGATCTACATAAAGAAAGGAAGAGCATCAGATATGGAGTAAATGAAGGTTCCAGTCTTTATTCCTATCTGATGTAAGAACTTTGTTCAGAGTAATAATAGCTACAGTGTACTGGATGATTCCAGACTTTGGTTACTTGAAATCAGTGACAGTGATGTCACAGAGGATGTGAGGGAGGAATAGGGAATAAGCACCCTACTATGATACCTACACTTCACATGAAGCAGTATAGTGTTTTCTAAAGATGGACTTAGAGCAGTTAAATATATATATTGTAAACTCTGTGTTAATCACTAATACATTAAAAAAGTGCAAAGTATGCACGAAGAGAAGAAATAAAATGGAGTCATATAAAATGGTCAATTAAAACCAGAAAAGGTGGTAAAAGGGTGGTGGGAACAAATGCAATGAATAGAAAACAATGGCAAATATGGTCCAACTGCATCAATAATCACTTGTGTGAATGGTCTGAATACATCAGAAAAAGGAGACTTTCAAAGTGGATGAGAAAACAACACATGAATAAATATTTTCTGCAAGGAACACACTTTAAATATAAAAACTCAGACTGGATAAAAGTAATAAGATAAAGATACCATGATAAATCCAATCAAATGGAATTTTGAGTACCTATATTGACTTCAGACAAACCAGACATAAGATGAAGGAAGCTTATTAGGGATAAATGGGGGAATTACATAATGATAAAAGGGTCAGTTCTCTAAGAAGACAATCCTAAATGTATATGCACCTAACAACAGAACTTAAAATACATGAGGCAAAACCTGACAGAATTGAAAGAAGAAATAGATAAATCCATTATTATGGTTGGAAACTTCAATTTTTTCAGTAATTGAAATATCAAGCAGGATAAAATCAATGAAGATATAGATGAACTGAAGAGCATTATCAATCAACTTGGTCTAATTGACATGTATAGAATCCTCCATCCAAAACCAGTGAATACACATTCTTTTCAAACTCAAATGGAACATTAACCAAGATAGATCACAATCTGGTTCATAAGACATACCTTAAAAAAATTTTTTTAAAGAAAAGGCATCATAAAAAATAGATCCTCAGACCATAATAGAAATAAACTAGTAATAACAAAAAGAAAACAGGAAAAGTCCAAAATATTTGAAAATTAAAACTTCTAAATAGCCTAGCAATGAGATAAGTATCAAGAGAAACTATGAAATACTTTGAATTAAATTAAAATGAAAACATAATTTAACAAAACTTGTGGGATTCAGCGAAAGCAGTGATTAGATACAAATTTATAGCATAAACTGCATTAATTATAAAAGAAGAAAGATCTAAAATCAATGACCTAAGTTTCTACCTTAGTAAATTGAGAAAGAATAGTAAGTTAAGCCTGAAGCAAGCTGTAGAGACAATAAAAAGTAAAGCAAAAGCCCTGATCAAGATGGTAGTGTGAGATGCATCAGGGCTCTGTCCTCCTACAGAAGCTGTGAATAACAAGAACTGGCAGAAATATCGTTTTAAAAGCCCTAGAAAACAGTTAAAGGACTGCAATAACAGACTGAGTGCAAATCAAGAAAAAGCCAATTAAAAACAGTAGGATCTTGTAGTGCCCTAGCAATCCCCTCCCTGGCATCTCACCAGCAGAGTGCAGAAGTAGCTTGTGCTCCCAGGGCAGATTTCTGTTTCCAGTTACAGAGGGAGTAGAAGAACTCTTACACATATATAGGGAGTATATATATATATATATATATATATACTCATATATATATATATATGACCCAATCTGGTAGTGGCCTGAAGGAATTGCTGTCCCACAATTTTCCCTGCATGTAGAAGGCAGTTCACAGAGCTCTCCTACAGAACTCTGTGGGAAAGCCATCAAGTTCTGCTGCCTGGTCCAAGCGACATAGAATGCAAGACCTGAAGGATAAACCCGAAAGGAAAACTGGGAAAAATGTTTTGTTGCTGTTGTTGTTAGCTCCTGTCATTCAAGGGAAGTTCTATCTGAACACCAGCTGAAGGACACAAGCTTAAGGACAGACACCTTAAAGTCTAAACTCCAACAATAACATGCTAAAATATCAAAATGTCCAGATTTCAACAAAATTTACAGAGCATACAAAGAAACTAGAAGTGATGCCCCACTCAAAGGAGATGATTAAACCATCAGTGAAGAGATTATACCTGAGCATTCCAGACAAAGACTGTTTTTTAAATTAATTTTTAATATTTTTTATTTTTATTTATTTTATTTTTTATTATATATCAGACAAAAACTTTTTTAAAAGGTCAAATATCCTCAAAGAGCTAAAGGAAGGAAAACAAAGAACTATGGAAAATCAGGAAAGTGATAAATGAACGCAAGGAGAATATCAATAGAGAAATGTAAACTATGAAAAGGAACCAGACAGTTCTGAAGACCACAGTAAGAGAAAAAGTTCCCTAGAAGAGTTAAACAGCAGAGTAGAGCTGGCAGAAGAATCAATGAACTTGACAATAAGACATTTGAAATCACCCACTCTGAGGAGCACAAAAAGGAAAGGATGAAGAAAAGTGAATAGCCTGAGAAACCTGTGGGACACTATCAAGTGTACCAATATATGCATTGTAGGAGTCCCAGAAAGAGAAGAAAGGGGCAGAGAAAATATTCAAATAAATGATGGCTGGGAACTCCCCAAATTTAATGAAAGATATTAATATGCACATCCTATATGATAGGTCGGTAGAATGGAAGGGAGGGAGGAACAGCAAAATGACAAATGTTAAAATTGGTGGATCTGGGTATCTGGGAGGGTTGGGTGGATGCTGGAATTCTCTGTATGATGCTTGTATTATTTTATTTATTTATTTATTTATTGGGTGCATGGTCCAGGAATCGAACATGGGTTTCCGCATGGAAGGCAAGCACTCTACCACTGAACCACTCGTGCACCCAAAGTTTGATTTTTTTTTGCAATTAATCATACTGTATTTTTAATTAGCCACAATGATTTCTTTCTCCAACCATGTCACCTAAAGATCATTTCACCCACTACTCTGTTTTGCTGCCAGCCTCTTCTCTCTCTTCAGCAATTGTGAGGTGGATACCCTTTCCACGGGGAAGAGAAATCCACAGCTTGTTGCCTTTGCCAATAACAAAAATTGGAAAGCCGGGTGGCAAAGCTGTTGTCGTTGGCATCTTTCACATGAACCATATCAAAAGAGCCAAGATGTTGCTCTCTGTTGGTGATCGCACCAATTCTTCCCAGATTAGCACCTCTAGTAACCATACACAGGTTACCAGTATCAAATTTTATGAAATCGGTAATCTTGCCTGTCTTCAAATCAATTTGAATGGTATCATTCACCTTGATAAGGGGATTAGGGTAGTGGATGGTATGGTCACCAGATGTGCCTTTTGTGCCTACAAACATCTTCCTCACTTTGCACAACTTGTACTTGGCCTCCTCAGGTGTAATACGATGAACAAAGCAAAACGATCCTTGGCATCACATATAAGAAGGAAATTCTCTCCTGTCTTGTCAATGCTGATGACATCCATAAAACCAGAAGGATAAGTTTTATCAGTTCGGACCTTGCCATCAATCTCTATGAACCGCTGCATACAGATTTTCTTTACTTCATCTCTTGTTAGGGCATACTTGAGTCTGTTTCTTAAGCAAATGATGAGAGGGAGACACTCTCTCAGCTTATAGGGACCAGTGGATGGAAAAGGAGCAAACACACCAGTTTGTCCAGCACCCAACGCCTTGGTACTGCTACACGCTTCAAATGCTTCTTTGGACCACCAGCCATGGCTGCGCTAGGCACGGAAAGAAAGCCTAGTTTGCATTATTTTTGCAACAATTCTGTAAGTTTGAAATTATTTCAAAATAAAAAGCTAAATAAAATAAATCATAAATCAATGAAATTGAAAACAGGAAAACAAAATCAATGATTCAAAATCTGGTTCTTTTTTTAAAAAATTATACGGTTTATCTAGTCTGACTCCTTTCTCTCAAGGCGCACTGTCCTGCACTGCCTATTATCTAATGTCTGAAAACCAGCCTTCGGCCCAGCCACAAGGGAAGATGAGAATGTAGTGAGGCTGAGGCGACCAGAAAGGTGAGGGGCCACCCTGGGAAACAACCTTCATTTCTGGGCGAGCGCAGCGCGGGTCCGCGTGTCCCCGACCCCGCCCTCCACCAGGGGGCGCGCGCGCCTCCGCGCCGGCCGCGGCTCCCTCCGGAAGTCCCGTGCGCGCCTGCGCAGAGCGCGCTACCGGGTCTCCCAGAGAGCACCGGGCCGCCAGCGGGCCTGCTAGTTGGCGAATCCGACCCTTCGCACCTGTTTCCCGGGCGTCCATCAGGTTCTTCAGTTCCCGGGCGTGATGGCCGCAGGAGAGGAGAGGAGGGCGGGAGAAGAGAAAGACGGAGAGGGACGGAGGGAGCGCGGCGGCGGGAGGCGGGGACGCAGACCCTCGTTGGGGAAGCGCCGGAGGATCTCGCCTGGACTGGCGGCCCGCAGGCCGGTGGGGGCGCAGGTGCGGGGGACGCATTCCAGGAAACTCAGCTGGGAAGTCTTTGCATCCCTGAAGTCTCCGTGTAATCGCTGAAATTCGGAGCTGGGTGGAGGCTCACTTTGCCTATGTAGGGTCTGAGTGGCTGTATGACTCCAGGGCAAGGTCTGAGGGCCTGTTGGCGAGTCGGGAAACTGCCAACTGTGCGCTTACCCTGTGCCATCCAAGCACTTTGGTTATGCAGGAGGGCGCGGGCAGAGAACTTTATTCAGCCCTTTGTCTTCCTGGTGACCCAACGACCCTGTACCCAGGGTCTGGAGTATTAAAATCAGTCCAGTTACAATACCGAGTATCAAAGCCTTGCACATTCAGGGTTTTTTGTGCTGCTCATTGTGTTATAAGTAGTAAAACCACCTTGTAAAAGTTTGTTCCCACACAATAGTCTCTCCAAAGCGAAGCTTTTTCTCATGTGTACCGGTTGGTACGTACCAGAATGTTCAGAATAGCCATCACCTGCAGAGTCCAGGAAAGAGGACTAAAGGGGCGTTTACACATGATGGAACATATGACCAAGAGGACCTGCCCTCCGACTGCAGTGGTCCCCCCTCCCAGAATTTGGACAGATTCTACAAGACGTTCCCTGCATCCCTTGGGAGATTGAACCCCGCTTTTCGTCGTGGAAACCGATAATGCACCTCAAATAACATACCAGCATGCATGCCGTCACTTCAGATCTGTACTAAAAACCTTTCCCTTCAAACTGCCCCTACAAACCAGTTTGGGAATTAGGGCTTTTCCTCCCGATCCTGACATTTGGATAAAAGTAATGGAAAACACTTAACTTTTGCACCATCTTAGTACAATCGCATTCTGTACATTTTAGTCTCTAATCATATTTATCTCCCATATAGCTATTCATATGTCCAGTGAACTAAAAACATTTTTTTGTAATCATAACCTCATCTAAATATAGAGATTCCCTCATAACCTCATCTAAATATAGAGATTCCCTCTCTACCAGCTCAGGCCAGCTACCAGGTTTCCCTCTCTGCTTTTCATGTTTTTAGACTATCTTCAACTACACTGGGGTTAAAGCCTATGGGAGCTAAGAAGCAAAGTCTCAGTGGATGGCTGTGAGCTGTGTCTATGTGGGTTGGCACTCACTGTCTTCTCATACAGGACATGTTGCTGGATTTTAAGGCCTACAACACCAACATATGGAATCATTAATTTATTCCAGATATTTATGGGTCACGTTAAATGTCAACCACTCTTCTAGGTACCATGATAAACATAAGTGAACAAAATGTCAAATCCCCTGCCCTCCTGGAACTTACATCCAGCGGAATGAGACATTAAATAGAAAGCATGATTAGTATTAGAAGTATATGTTATGTTAAAAACTATGAAAATATTCAAGGATGTACATATGTATGTATGTACATATACATATTTATGTATCTTTTGTGGAAGCAGTAGCTGTGGCAACTCCTGGCAGGGTAGTATCACCTTTGAGGCTAGTTCTCTGGTGGGTCCGCAGGTGGCTGTGGAAAGTGGAGGACTGGCGGTAGCTTCTTGTGCAGAGGGAGCACATGTAGGGCTTCTCTCCGGTGTGGATTCTCTCGTGAGCCCACAGGTTGGTTTTGTGGCTAAAGGACTTTTCACATGTGCCGCACCTGAAGGGCTTCTCTGCTGCGTGAATCTTCTGGTGCACGTGTAAGTCTGAGGTCTGGAAGAATCTCTTGTGACACTCAACACAAACAAATGTTTTCTCGTTCCTGTGTCTTCTCTGGTGGGCGTCTAGTTGAGAGAAATATCTAAAGATCCTGGGGCAGTCCTCACATTTGTAGGATTTGAGGGGACCATGGACTCTCTCTTGGTTTACTGCACACCTGGTTTTCCCCTCATTGCTTTGGGCAGTAGGGACAGGCTCAGGGGTGACTTGGGGAGAGGCAGGCTCAGGGGTGGCCTGATCTGGCCTGGGGAGAAACTGTGTTTCCACCTCCATGGGGACATCTTGATAAGAGGGTCCTTTTAGGGGTCCTTCCTGGGATCTGAAGGAGCCAAGCTTTGCTTTGCCAGAATTAAGGTAGTTCTCCCAAGAAACAGCCCCCTCTTCAGACTTAGGGAAATTCACTTCCTGGATGATAACTGGGGAAGGTATTTGATTGCCTCGACTAGAAATACTGTCATTTACTTCAGCAGTTTTCACAAAAATGTTGCTGCCATCTTCTTTATTTTATCTCCTGTGAAAATAAAGGGAAGCCTCAATGAAATTGTATTGTAGAAGGGGTCCACGTAAGAACACTGTTCTGTTGACTGGGCTCTCCTCACTCACCTGGTCCTGTTTGCAGGAGAGTATCTTGGGCATCATGCCAGGGTGTCCCTGGCTCTGTCCTGTTGGGGTTCCTGCTAGCGATTGTCCTGTGAGATGAATAATTACTTCCCTTAAGGGCATGTTTTTGCAGAAGATGGCTTCCTGTCCCTGCATGTGAACGTGAACCTGTAAACAAAGACTGATCAGTGTAACATCTAGATCTGTTGTGTGAAGAAGCCTTCATCCAGCTTTTTGAGGATCCCCCAACTCTGGGCTCCCGCACCTCCGTGTCCTGCCCTTGCCTCTGCTGGCATTACATGTCATGGTTATGGCTTCTTCAGCATATCTTTCCTGATTAAAAAAGTAACAGTTGGTCTCCCGGAGGGAAGAGCCAGCACATACCAAGATATTTCTTCTTCATCCTTGAAGATTCTGCTCAAATAATCAGTTTCTCAGAGAGTCCTCATTTCACACCTAACTAGCTAAAATTACTCCCTCATGGTGCTATTACATTTTGAAATTATCATGTCTGTGCATGGCTCGCTCATTTTGGGAACCTCTTAAACACATGTGATGCCACTATTTTAGCATATAGTAGTTTCTCGGTTAAGTACTTGCTCCAGTCTTCATTCTATATGCTTCCGCCATGCAGAGAACTTATCTGTTCTGTCTCCAGAGTCTAGGTTAAGGCCTGGGAGGACTGACCTGCTAGTCTCTCATCTCTTGGTCACCTTAACAAATTTGTCTGAAACTTTGTTTACACATTTAATAATACTCTTTTTTCTTAGTGCAACAGGTTTAATTATTAAATCAATTAGCCAATGTTTGGCTTTTTCTATTTGTTCCACAGAATAAACACATAAAAACCATTCTGCTTCATTCTTGCTAACTTCGAACGGTGAAGATTCTCCTCAGTGATGAGTGGTGGTGGGAGGGTGTGATTTGACTAATTAGGTAACTACAGTAACTCTTCTTTTTCCTCTTCAAGGAAACTCCCCCTTCCTGTACTTCTGTTTTACTCCCCTCTGCCCTCCACCCCAGAAGGTCAGGACCCCCTACTCACAAAGCCAGGTGGATTCATGCAATCATCAGTCAGGTCTTCCATGAATTTCTCCAGGTTTTTCCCACTCGAATCCCATTTCTCTTTCAAAGAGGACCTGTTTCTGCCATGTCCATTCAGCATAAACTGTTCCAGGACCAACCAAAAAATGATTTCATCTTTGGTGTGTTTTTCTGGCTGTGGCCATGAGTGAAAAAACTTATGGAGTGTTTGCAATTCCTGCCTTGCACTTTGAAATGGGCTGAGCTGAGTGCTCTGAAACTCAGAGACCCCCTCTCTGTTCTGGATACCAAATCTTTGGGTGGGTTCAAGCTCTAGATTTTCTGAATCAGGATCATTCCTGGATGACTCACATTGAAAGGAGGTTCTGAGATCTAAAGCCATATTTAGCAAGGTTTCTCAGAGACTCAACCTTGGAATTCAGGCTCTGCTCACTCGAATGTCTTGGAATCTGTTTCAACCACTGGGGCCTGCTTATAGACTGCAAGATAGAAATAGTAGAGATAGGCAGTTAGTTACAACAATGCTGTAATAAAAAAACACAAAAATTCAGGCCCAGATGCATTCATGGGTGGAGTCTACCAGAAATTTGAAAAAAAAAAAAAAAGAGCTTTAATCTTACCCAAAGTCTGCTGGAGCATAGAAAAAGAAGAAGCACTCCCTACCTTATTTAGATAATGCGGCTGCCACCTACCTGTTAACACTCCCTTAATGTGAGAATATTTCCAAAATAGCTATATTTTTTAAAATGTCCTTAAAAGATTAAGAGGCATATGCCCATTGCCTACCTGCAAGATTGAGCTGGTTTCTAAGCATAATCAACTAAATACTAAAGTTTAAAAAAAAAAACTTTACCACTTATAGCAGCATTAAATATCACATAGGTAAGAAGAAATCTAATGAAAAATGTACAATGTCTCTACACTGATAAATACCAAATATGGAGGGGTAAGCCATATTCTTTGTTTGCATGACACAATATTACAAAATATCCCCAAATTGATTTATAAATTCAATGCAATCCCAAGGAAAGTCCAACCAGTTTGTGTGCTTGCACATATAAGTTGATAAAATTATAGTCATCAAAGAGCCAAAAATAGCCAAGACAGTTATGGAGAAAAATTAATTAAGAGGATGTATAAAACCATAGAACATCATTTGATTATGAGCACACTAATTAAAACAGTGTGGTAGTGGCACAAAGATAGGCAGATAGAGCAGTGGGACAGAGTGGGGTCCCTATGTAGATCAACATCTATAGTCATTTGATTTGTGAAAAAGATGAAACTACAGTGTAGTGTGGGAAGCTTTTTTTTCCCCAGTAATAATCACATAGGGAATAAAATGATCCCTACCTTGCACCATTTACAAAAAACAATTCTGGAAAAAAGATGTGAAGAGTAAAACAAAGACACTTCTAAAAGTCCATGTTGAAGAATATGTCTAAGAATTTGTATTGGGGAAAGAGCTCTTTAACCCATCACAAGAAGCCCTCAGCCTAAAGGGGAATACAGAAAATGAGAAAATTTCTTTATCAAATGAAATTACTAAAACATTGAAAATGGGAAGTACAAAGTGGGGGAAGATATTTTCAGTAAATATCCAAAGACTATTTATAAATAATTCTTCCAACCAAGTAGTAGGTGACTGACTGCCTAAAAGAAAAGTAGTCAAGCAAAATCTGATCAAAAGTAAGTACCTCAATGGCTAATCACCCTATGGAAGGAGACTCAAATGCATTAATAATCCCAGAAATGAAAAATTAAAACCACAATGAGATGCTACAAATCACCCACCAGAATGACTAAGATCAAATAGATGCCTAGTGTTGGCGTGGATTGGAGCACCTGGATTTCTCAGTCACTCTAGTGGTTGATCATGTTGGAAAGGATGTGTTAGTACCTGCTGAACCTGTAATTATGCATTCCCTGTGTCTCAACAGTTTTACTTCTTGGCATATACTCAACAGAAAAAAAACGTACTTATGTTCATCAAAGATACATACAAGAACATTCATTAATCATAATGTATTGTTATGTTAACATTATTAATCATAACTAACAATAGTCCCAAACTTCAAACAACCTAGATGCCCAACATTAGAAAAGATATAATGTGCTTTATTCACATAGAAGAACATTCAACTGCAATAAAAATGATTGAATAATTATATCAGGAAGCAATATGGAATAATCCCTAATTTTAAAGTCTAATGAAAAATCCAGAGACCAAGCAATATATTTTATTTACTCCTATCTATGTTAAGTTACAAGCATGCAAATCTTGTAAACATTATTTAAGCTGTTGGTTACTTTAGAGGGCAGTAGCAGAGCCTGTGCAAGGGAGGCTTGGTAGAAGGTCTGACCCAGGTGGTCTGAGACTACAGAGATATCCTTGAATGTGGAACTTTCCATTTTAACTGGTAATATTTTATTTCTTAATCTTGGACATAGTTACGTAGGAACAGTTTCTATGTGAAAATTCACCAAGCTATGTATTTGTGATATTTGCCCTTTTCTGTACATGCATTAGACTTCAATACAGATGCTCGATTTTAAATATAAATGGGGTCTAAAATTGTAAATAGAATTGATGTAATTGAAGAAGGTAATTATTTAGTATAAATATGTAATCTCAGTAATCATTTAAAAAACAATTCAGCAAAAGTGGAGAACAAGGTAAATGAATAGAAGAGACTTTTTGGAATTCATACAACTGATCCCTTCCTCAGTGAAAATGCCCCAGACATTACGAGACCATTGCCAGCTGCACCTACTGGCTCAGCTCGAGGGTGCCCATCAGGGAACAGCCTCCTCATCTTTCCTGTCCACCTCTCCTCGTCATCCGGCACCCTCGCCTGTGAACATTTTTCTCTCTGTCTCTGCTTTCATCAAAGTTACAATTTTACTGTGTTCGTCTGCATGCCCTTTGTCTCAGCTGGGGGAGAGGGGGCTTGGGAACCTCAAAACCTTGGGCATTTCCCCTAAATGGCAGGGACGGGTTGAGGGAGGCTGCTATTTATGGTGGGCTCCCAGGACCACCTGATGATTTAGGCTAAAGGGAGGACGTTATGTCAGGAGAAACGCCATGCATCAGAGCTGGGGCCCCTGTGACATCCGCCAAGCTCGGGGAAGGGTGGGTCCCGGAGGTTGGTCCCCCCCACATGCCATCCTCCGGGTGTGAGGACGCTGCAGGGAAGACCGCAGACCCAGAAGCCCAGGGAGCTTCCCGGGTCGGGGATGCCCCTCGCCCTCTTGCCCCGCTCCTCCCGACCACCCAGGCTCTGCATCGCCCAGACGTCCCCCAGGCAGCTCTTCTTGTGCTCGGCCCTAAGTCGTGTCCTGGGGCTATGATCAAGCTGTAGGCAGAGTTTTCCGGAGCTTGGTGGGGCCATCTGCTGTGAGCTCCCTGGAGGCGTGTTGGGAACCCGCCTCCGCAGCCAGGTGGTCACAAGCCAGGGTAGCCCGGGGGACACCCAGGTTTGTGGCTGGGGCCCCAGGGGTCAGCAGGCTGTGGGGACCTTCCTCTGACTTCTAAGCTGGGCAGACTCTCTACAGTGTGATGTGGATGAAAATGTAGTTGCTGAAATCCAAAATTAGAGTATTCCGTGTCCAGGCAAGAATGCTGGACTATTTATTTTTATACCCTGGTCTCAGTAAGCATAATGGGCTGTGATATGATATGGTTCCCAGAGTCATACTCATTGATGCGTTTTAATATGAAGTTCCTTTTATTCCACTTTAGGAAAAGTAGAGAAAATTTTGAGGATAAGAGCAGAGTTCAATTTAATTATAATACAATAAGACCACTTATATAACATTGTCAGGATTCACATTATTATATTTGGTAGTTTCTGTGATTTTCTCACTTTTGTCTGATCTTTCTCCCATTCCCTTGGCCAAATTCTATTCTTTCAGTTTTCCCACTAACACATTTTTTTTCCTCCCATCGAACATTTGGAAATATCTGAGTCTGAATTTTTCTGATTTCCAGGGAGTCAGAAATATATCCTGACTCCCTGAAAGTCAGAACTAGGGGTTCGCCCAGAATATATTTGTCGTGAAGGAAGACAAAACCCAATAAAATGGCTTTACCCATAAAGACATTCACTGTTCACTTTACTAGAACTTCAGAGGGAAGTTCAGAGAAAAGTGAGTTCCTTTATGATTTCTTCATGGATCATTTTTATTGTAATCCGCCACCCCCAAGCTGCTGATTCTTACACTTCCCAGATCTAAGTAACATGTCCTTGTAAGAAAAAAATGCAAATAAGGAAGAGAGGGGAGAGAGGAAAAGCCATCTGGGGTTCATGCCTTTCTCTTTCATCAAAGAGAAGCATCTTTCCTGGAAATTGTATCAGGCTTGTCTCTTTATTCTGTAGGAAACGGCCGGGTCCTTTGCTCACCCCAGGATTGCTCAGAGCAAAAAATTGCTTGGCCACCCAATCGTGACTGAATTAAGCACATCGCTCCAGGAAAATAAATAAATAGATAAAGCAAGCAGAACTGTAGATGGCACTGTTTGCCAAACAACTTTGTCCTCCACGGGGAGAGGAGAGGTGCAGGAACGGAAAACTTACCCAGGTGGGTAAGCTCACCTGGAAACGCTCAGAGCAAATGGCCCTAACCTGAAAAAGCACGGCCAGGACGTGGCTTCTCAGATGCCTGTCACTCAACTCTTCTATTTGCCAGTCGCCTACCAAGTGCGTGTGTTTGTTTTCAACCCCCCTTTTCCTTTCATTCCAGGTTTCTCAGGTTCTGAGTAAAATATTAAACTCGAGGGCAGTAGCCCAGTGAGGCCGGCTGAACTGACCCTGGGGACGGCGTGCCTCTCCTGGGCTGGAGCAGGCTGCCAGGGGAATTCGGTGGTCCTGTGTCTTCACCTGTTCGCGGTATGTGCCGGGCGCAGGCCGAAGCCCAGAGACCTGATCCTCAGCCACCTGTGTTCAGCCAGCGCACTGGTGCTTCTCTCTAAAGGGATCCCTCAGACCACGGCAGTTTTGGGACTCAGAGAACCCCTCCGAAACGTGGGAGGCAAACTCCTCTTCTACCTGCACAGAACAGCCCCGGGGGCGTCCCTCCGTCCCACCTGCCTCCTGAGCGGCTTCCAGGCCGTCACTGTCAGTGCCACGACACCTAAGTGGCTAGAGCTCCAAATGAGAGGTGCCGCGCCGTGCTCGCCTCCTGTGGCACCTGCTGGCCCCTCGGCCTCCCGTTGCACGCGGCCGCTCCCTTACAGGGGGGTGGACCGAGCCAGAGCGCAAACACCACCGGGAGAAGGACTTTTTTTTTTTTTTTTTTTAAAGGAAAGACAGAGAGAAGGAAGGAAGGATAGAAGGAAGGAAGAGAGGAAGAAAGGGAAACATCTTTTAAACATTTTCTTGTTTTATTGTATTTTGTTTCTCCGTTTTTGTTACATGGGCTGGGGCCGGGAATCGAACCGAGGTCCTCCGGCATAGCAGGCAAGCACTTTGCCCGCTGAGCCACCGCGGCCCGCCCCGGGAGAAGGACTTTTGATGACTACTCTGGTGACTTTAAGCAATCTGTTGGACTCTGGCTCTTGCTTCCTCTGATTTTCTGTTTCTGGGACTCACGGTCCGGCCAGCTGCTCCATGCTGCTGCTTCTGCACAAGCACAGGCAGAATGTGCTCTGAACGGGTCCAGCATATTCAGAGCTCTCGCGTCTCCTGTAAAACCTCCCTGAGACCACAGCCACCCAAACCACCCCGCTGCTGTAAGTCCCTTCATCTCCTTTCACTTTCTCTCTGCCAGCTCGGCATTTTACACGGCTCTCTGTGATGCTAAGAATGAGAGGCTCTTTAAAATTGCCACACTTGTGACTGCAGGCTTTCCCACCTGAGGCTCATGTGTGCTGACCAGAAGGGACCCCTGCTTCTCCACCTTCTTCTTTGCCTCATGGAAGAGGAGAAAGAGCCTTCCTGTACAGAAGCTAGAATTGCAAGTAAGCTCTTCTCTGGATAATGTTTAATTGTGTACTTGATAATGTATATGTTTTGTGCAATCAGAGTGTACCGAGCAATATAGAATGGTGAGTGAGAGATTACTTCCACATTATCATCAGTTTTCTGGTTTGTCAGTAAAGGTAAACAATGAAAAATACTTATCTCAAAAGCTGTCAAATATAACTGCAATAAAGCTGCAATTAAAATAAGTGCAGGATTCTAAAGGATGAAGGTAATAGTAGGAACTTAACTTGTTTCACAGCTCGCTGCAAGTTTAAGCTGTTCTGAAGTTTAAACTAATGTATGTGGCTGTACAAATCTAAAATCTAGAATCTTGTCATCTCAGTGTAGCTCAGCACATCACCTTTCATGCAGCTGCAGAGCGGTGAGCAATATCAGGGAAAAGAGGTGTCCCTTCAGAGTCCCTGCATCCTTGCACTCCTATCTCATTGACAAAAGCCCAGTTATGTGACACACATGTAAGCAGAGTCCACAATGGAACCTTTCCTGACACCCACAGAGCTTTCTTTCTATGTTAGAATATATGGAATGATAGAGGGGTGCAAAGTGAAACCTCTGCTAAGGGGAGACGTTATTTTGTATGGAAACGCAGATTTGATAATGTCTGTGAGAGGAAAAAATGAAGGTGATCTATTGGTACGGGAATATGTAGGTCTTATAGTAGGAAAGTTTGCCATTAGAATATAAATTTGGGATTTATCTACATTTTAAAGTGCCTTAAGACTCATAAATAAATGAGACTATGGAGAGGTCTTATGGTAAAAACAGGAAATAACTTGTGGTAGTAGAATAACTATCTCTAAGATTTAATAATTTTAAAGAAGAATAAAGAAACTTACCAATGATATAAATTGGTGTATATATACATATATATGATATAAATACAGGACTATGGAATCAAATGGACGAAAATATGTCGTATGAGAACTATCCCTCAATTGTTGAATATACTTGAGAGTTAAGTAATGAAAATTATCATAAATGTCTGGTCATATTAATGATCAGGAAAAACTGTAATATTAAGTTACAGTAACTTGTTTATTAAGTTTAGTCACTTAAAATATCTAATCCAACTACTATTTCTGACCCATCTTTTTCGAAGAGCTTGACTTTGAAATGCCAGCTATGTGCATAATGGAATCACTCATTCCTAGTGGCAGCAAGGTGGCTGCAAAAACAATTATAGTTAAAATAATAACAGAATAAGGGTAAGGACTAAAATGCAATAAAGTCACACTAGAGATAAAAATTAATTTAAAAATTTAAGTTATAGAAAGACCTAAGATTCCTGCATTTGGGTAGACAGAAGCCAGGCAGATCAATTCCCCTGAGAACAAACAACTATAGAAAGCCAGATGGATATTTTTATGTGATTAAAAACACCAGAGACTAAAATTCCAGAGCTGGAAAGCCACTGCTGCATTTTTCCTGGGAACGTTCAGTACAATGGCAAATCCACGAGGCTTCGTTCCTGTACCTGGAAGGGGTTATGCTGGGCGAAGGAGTAAACAGGGATGCTCTTATTAGCTAGGCAGGGCTCCAGCGACAGGGGTCTTGAATTCAGAGTAAATGACGAGATCCTATACATCAATAGACATCAACAAAAAAAGTCAACCTAATAGGAAAAAGCTAGGCGAACAACTAGGAAGGATACTCTTACCAAATGGAATCTCCAAATGGCCAATTGGTGTAGAAGTGAGTGCACAGCTTTCGAGTCAGCACAGAAATGCAAGTTAAACCCACAATATGTTACTATATACCTACCAGGATGGCTAAAAGGAAAAAAGGACAAAAGATACCAGAAGTTGGTAAACAATGTATAACTGGAACTTTCTAGAAGGAGTATAAATTGGTACAGCCATTTTGGAAAACAATTTGGCAGTGTCAACTAATCTAAAATAAATTATACAGCTAAGAGCAGTTTGACTCCTAGGTATAGATAGAGCTAAACACAGTATGTAAATATGTTCAGTGAGAGATTTGACAGTACGCAGGGTTGTATGGAATTTAAAAAATCAAATTGAAAAAGTAAACATAATGTTAAGAATTTTATTTTTGTGTGAAATAGTCATTAAATGTGTAGAAGGAATGATAGATCTTTGTAATAAATTGAGCATCATTCAAGGACACGAGAAAATTCAGTATGGCCTCTGAGTGTTTTGGAGTCATTGCTAGATTTCAATTGCATCGGGTGTTGGTAGATTTGAAAACGCTCCCTCTGAACTTCCTGCTCCTATCCCTCTTCCACCAACCTCTTGAGAGTAAAAGTTTTGTAAAAAGAACACCTAAAGACTGGAGACATAGAGTAGATAGAAAACTGGAAAGACAGAAGGCTGAGAAAGATGAGGGGCAATAGAGTGTGTAACTTGGGGAGCCGGAGATCGGTGGGGTAGGGAGGAAATGGTGTCCCTGGAGGAAGGGCACCTGCGGGAGCGCAGAGGCACGGCCCCGCTCTGGGACCCCTCCTCTGGGTAGCTTCATCCCTTCCTGGGGTGTCCTGGGGACTACAAGTCCTGCAGGCCCACATCCACTCCATTAGGCTTCTGAACTGGGTAGACTTTTTTACTTGGGAAACATCTGAAGCACAT
Organism: Tamandua tetradactyla; assembly: GCF_023851605.1. Lineage (NCBI taxonomy): Eukaryota > Metazoa > Chordata > Mammalia > Pilosa > Myrmecophagidae > Tamandua > Tamandua tetradactyla. The sequence goes on along the minus strand of NC_135342.1, from coordinate 1,142,556 downwards.
TCTCAGAGCAGGGAGAGGGAGTGTGCCGGCTTGAATCTGTGGTAGACCCCAGAAAAACCATGTCCTTTAATCCTCATTCAGTATTGCTGGCTGGGAGCTTTTTCTTTTTTTTATGTAAATGGAAGTTTTAATACAGACTTGACTAAAAGATGCATATAGTTGACTACTAAATCTCCATCCACAGGCAGCCAACAAAATATGAAGGAATTTATTAACTCTGAACAAACAAAACTTCAGAATGTGCACCTAAAAACATAAGCCATTAAAAAATGAAAATTGAAAGTGGAAACAACAATGACCATCAAAGATGATGGGGTACTTTTAAAGGAAGGGTTCAAGTGTTGTTGTAAAGTTCTTCAGACACTAGTCTTTGAAAAGTTTGCACAATTTCCCCCTTTGCATAGTAAGAAAACAAAGAAACAAACAGACAAACCCCAAACACCCTCACATTACTTGATGAAACACCACACCTCTATGGGATTCGTTCCATAACATGCACCTACACATACTGCTCATTGGCTTGTAGGAACAGCTTTATTTCAGTGGGCTCATGCGGTGTCCCAGAGTCCTCAAGAAAGTCAGCCCAATTCTCCTCATTCAGGTATTAATATTTAATGCAGCAAAAGTATAGCAGGTGAAATGGGAACTTGTTCTCACTTAACACTCTTGTTATGTTAACAACAAGAAATGGTGACATGCTTGTGCTTTGAGCTCAAATGAATAAAAAGGAGTATTCACTCACAAAAATTAGCAAATGAACAGCATGTGCAAGAAAAAATGCCTGAAGAGTTGGAAACTACATAACTTAATGCCACCCAAAATCATTATAACCCATCCTTTGTGATGGCATTATTTTTCATATTCATACTCACATAGTTTAAAGCTTATGTACTTTCCATATGCACACAAATAATTTAACATTGGAGCATAGGTTTGGTTACCTGTGAAACTGCCAGTGTAACAAAAAGCACCACTGACATTTGCCATATATACACAATATTTGGAGACCACTGTGGTCTGATTTAAAACATAACATCGCACACTTACAATGTTGCATGTGAAATGCTCAAAAGCTAGCAATAGAGATTTGACTTTTGTAATCACCATGTGTTGTTTTTTCCTATTATGTCACCATGTTATCTCTGGAATAGTGGTGAAATTAGTCTGGTGTACTGAGCAGCTTAGTATCTACTAGTGAATAGGACCCAGCAACAGGGAGACACTAAACGATACAGCAAAAGGAAGAGATGCTAACTAAGGTGAGTTTCCTCCAAGTTGAAAGAGCCATAGCCAGTACGCAAAGGAATAAAACCTTTATCTTATATAGCCAGGGTAGGCTGGTAAACCTGTAGACAGCCCTGTAATTACAGTATAAACAGCTAGTTCTAGAGAAAGACTACATACTTGTGTAGCACCTATTTCTCAAAAAAAATAGTAAAATTAGGATGTTAGGCATGACATATTGTAACAGAAAAATTAGGGTTTCTGCTTTGAGTGTGATAGTTCCAAATTAAAGATAACTTGGGAGAAAAAGACCCATTGTTTAAGTAGTGTATTTTTAGGAGATAATCTTTTCCAAAGTTAAAGTTGTGAGACTGGAGTCATGACTCCTGCTCAAAAGAGACTTTGAGCTAAAGCTAGCAACTGCTTCAGAGTCATAGGGAAGTGAACAGTACAATTGCATGTCCTATTCTTAAAGGAGGATGGGCTCCTTGGGAGCCTTCGGTAAAGCTCATCTCTAGATGGATACTCACTGCAGTGATCATGTACAAGTCTTAAATTCTAAAACAAAGCTGGTACCAAATTTCTTTATTAACTTATTCACTTGCATGGAAGCTATCTTGACCATAAATAGAAGAAGTCAGTGAAAGTGAAGGAAACTCGGAGGGACTTGGGAACTCAGATTACATCTGAAAATCTGTTTGGAAGGAAAAGAACGTGCTGGGAGCTTTTTTATTGTTCCCATGGAGATGTGACCCAACCCAGTTGTGGATGGTAGCTTTTGATTAGATGGTTTCCATGGAGATCTGTCTCCACCCATCCAAGATGGGGTTGCTTACTGGAACCCTTTAAGAGGGAACCATTTTGGAAAAAGCTTTAGAGCCCACACAGCCAGAGAGCTTTGGAGATGAAGAAGGAAAACATCCCCCGGGGAGCTTCATGAAACAAGAAGCCTGGAGAGAAAGCTAGCAGACATCGCCATGTTCACCATGTGCCTTTCTTATTGAGAGAGAATGCCTGAACATCATCGGCCTTCTGGAACCAAGGTATCTTTCCCTGGATGCTGTAGATTGGACATTTCTATAGCCTTGCTTTGCAGGACATTTTCACGGCCTTAGAATTGTAAACTAGCAACCATTAAATTCCCCCCTTTTTTTAATGCCGTTCCATTCTGGCATATTGTATCCCTAGAACAGGGAGCTTGCTGTGTGTGTTCCTCAATTTTTCCACAGCCAAGACAAAAGGACAGACAGCTTGTGGTTGTCTCCTACATCCAGGGGAGTCTCCATGGAGTAAGCTGATTGCCTGTGGAGGTGAAAAGTTGGAGAGAGTTGACTCTGAAGAAGCCAAGTGTTGTCTCAGGGTCTACATAGACATTCAGTTTCCTTAGATCAGAGAGAAGTTGGAACAGGCTGGCTCTACCTCCATGTACCTGGGGAAGGAAGGCGCCATGGGGTTCTCAAAGCTGACCACAGAAGGGCTTTAGGGAGTGATCATGTGGCTTCCTCACTGCAGCAGGAATCACCAGGCGGAAAGCTTTGAATGAAAAGGTGGAGAGAACGAATAGTTACTGAGACATGCTAGAAGGCTTCTGGCAGAATCTTTAATGTGGGAAATATTTTACCTTTCTTAAATGAAGTGCAAATATGTAACTTCCACAGATTGTGTCTGAAGAACAGAAGCCCATGTGCCTGAAAGAATCAGTGAAACCTCACACATCTAGCAGCATGGAAAGAGGGAGGCACAGCTGTGTCTCTTTCCCCCCACACTTCAGAAGAGATCAGATTTACATGTGTATCAGTTTGTTTGTTTTCCAGAATACATCTTATCTGTGCAATGCCCAGTTTAAAATACAGGTGTCCTTGATTTATCTTTTCATTCTCCTATTATTTTACAAGGTATTCTGCCCATTGATTCTCTCTGGAAAAATAGATGGAGTAAATTCCTTTTAGCATTCCTAAGCAGCTATTGGTTTTCCCAGTAAATCAGTGCATGTGTTAGTGGGAAGGGCTGTTAGTGCACACTGGCAGGACCTGGAACCACCCCTGCCTTACATGCACCAACTGCTTGCACCTCCCCACCCAAGGGTGTACTGGACTCAGGACCATTCCCTGTACCAAGTCCAGGAGTGCCTGAAGCAGCAGGGAATGAACCCCCCAAATTGACCCTCAGACCATCAGGCACAGGTCTGGGTGGGCAAATAGCCAATGCCCATGTCCCTGAATGGAGGGCCTTAGGTGCTGCACATCTCTCACATGTAGCCTGTGTTTGCAAATCCCAGTTTTCCATAGCTTACCCCCGTCACTTATGCCCCCTTAATTGGCTTTCCTCCCTTCCCTGTCCCTCTTCCCACTTTCTCATGGGACTCCCTGGGACTTCCTGCCCAATATTTCATCTCCTCAAATCCTTGTCTTAGTGTCAGCTCTGGAAGAATTTAACTTAAGGCAATTGAACCCTAACGGGGGGTCCCATTAGAGAGAAGAACTGAGTTGTCAGCTAAGACTAGTTGGTTGAGAATCAAGCCTGGGGTCTCAGCACATGCACAGGGAGCAAAGCAGTTCATAAAGGCAAAGGAATGAAGAATTTCTGAGAATTCAACCACCAGTCTGAGGAAGATAATACCCACATTTAAGTTACAAAACAGTCATTTTAGAAGATATTGGGGTTTTAATTCTTTCGAATTAGGGAAATCTAGAGACTGGAAAATAAAATTAGGTTACTCTCACTAATGCAGAAATGTCTTTCATCACAAAACCTCTTATTCCAACTGAATAAGGAAAAGAAAGAGAAAGAGAAGAAAAGAAGAGGCCTCTTGTAATACACACAATGATATATGCAATTCAGAGAAAAGGATAGGTTGCCCCAGTGGAGGATGATGAGGGGAGCTCAAGTGGGTTGAGGCCCCCAGAGACCTCTCAGTGATGACCGTGCAGAAGGCTGGACACCAAGGAGCCTTCCTGCCAGGACGAGGGAGGAGCTCACAGGCGGGACTTCCCCTGGTTCTAAAGGCAGGGTGCGCTTGGCCTGCTGGTTTGGGCAGCCACGCAGTCAGGACCTAGTGAGTTGGTGGGAGGGTGGAGTGATGAAGACACGAAGGAGGCAGTGTCTAGGTCAGGTGGTCTTAGAAGGACAGCTAGTGGAAAGTGGCTTTTGTTCATCTGTGATTAAAAACCTTTTGAAAGAACTTCTGGGCCAAGATGGTGGCTTAACAATGTGCACATTTTAGTTTTTCCTCCAGAACAACTAGTAAATAACCAGAAACGGTACAGAACAGCTCCTGGGGCCACATAAGTGACTGGACACTCAGTGCACCCCAGTCTGGACTAGCTGGACCAGCTGCGAGCCCCCCCAGAACCCAGGGAAAGTCTGCCAAAGTTAAAGGTACTGCATCATCTTATGCTGGTGGGACCTGCAGGCAGACAAGCACCACATACTGGGCAGTATAAGAAAAACAGAGCCCAGAGACTTCAGAGGAAAGTTTTTCAATCTGCTGGGACTTATCCTCAGGGAAAACTGACACAGGTGATTCTTTCCTCCTGATAGGAGGCCAGCTTGGTCTGGGAAAATCCAGCTGGGGTCTATAATACCTAAGTTGACCCTCCTAAGTGTGTGTTGGGGGGAATGGCACCATACAAGCAGGGCAAGAAACAAGAAAACAAGAACTGAAAAATTCTCCTCTGTTAAACAAAACTTAAGCTAGAGGTCTAGAATAAGCTGAACTGAATGTCAAAGAACAGATAGACAACAAATTCATCCAGCAAGAAAACCCTAGGTAAAAGAAGTGAAAGCAATCTCCAGAATAAACTAATTAAGATAATTAAATGCCTAGACGCCAGCAAAAAATAACAAATCACACTAGGAAATTTGAAGATATGGCCCAGTCAAAGGAACAAACCAACAATTCAAATGAGATATAGGAGCTGAAACAATTAATTCAGAATGTACGAACAGACATGGGAAACCTCACCAAAAACCAAATCAATGAATTGAGGGAGGATATAAAGAAAGCAAGGAATGAACAAAAAGAAGAAATCGAAAGTCTGAAAAAACAAATCACAGAACTTATGGGAATGAAAGGCACAGTAGAAGAGATGAAAAAAACAATGGAAACCTACAATGGTAGATTTCGAGAGACAGAACATAGGATTAGCAAACTGGAGGATGGAACATCTGAAATCCGGCAAGAAAAAGAAAATATGGGGAAGAAATGGAAAAATATGAGCAGGGACTCAGGGAATTGAAGGACAATATGAAGCACACGAATATACGTGTTGTGGGTGTCCCAGAAGGAGAAGAGAAGGGAAAAGGAGGAGAAAAACTAATGGAGGAAATTATCACTGAAAATTTCCCAACTCTTATGAAAGACTTAAAATTACAGATCCAAGAAGTGCAGAGTACCCCAAACAGAATAGATCCAAACAGATGTACTCCAAGACATTTACTAATCAGAATGTCAGAGGTCAAAGAGAAAGAGAGAATCTTGAAAGCAGCAAGAGAAAAGCAATCCATCACGTACTAGGGAAGCCCAATAAGGCTATGCATAGATCTCTCTGCAGAAACCATGGAGGCAAGAAGACAGTGGGATGATATATTTAAATTATTAAAAGAGAAAACTGCCAACCAAGGATTCTATATCCAGCAAAATTTTCCCTCAAAAAATGAGGGAGAAATTAAAACATTTTCAGACAAAAAATCACTGAGAGAATTTGTGACCAAGAGACCAGCTCTGCAAGAAATACTAAAGGGAACACTAGAGACAGATATGAAGACAGAAGAGAGAGGTGTGGAGAAGAGTGTAGAAAGGAAGACTATGAGTAAAGGTAAGAAGAAGGAAAATTAGATATGACATATAAAATCCAGAAGGCAAAATAGTAGAAGAAAGTACTACCCGTGCAGTAATAACACTAAATATTAACGGATTTAACTCCCCAATCAAAAGACATAGACTGGCAGAATAGATTAAAAAACAGGATCCATCTATATGGTGTCTCTACTCAAAAGACATGAGGGCAAGGACACAAATGGACATTTGCACACCAATGTTTATAGCAGCATTATTTACAATTACCAAGAGATGGAAACACCCAAAATGTCCATCAACAGACAGGTGGCTAAACAAACTGTGGCATATACATACAATGGAATATTGTGCGGCTGTAAGATAGAATAAAGTTATGAAGTAGGTAACAACATGGATGGACCTTAAGGACATTTTGCTGAGTGTGATTAGCCAAAAACAAAAGGACAAATACTGTATGGTCTCACTGATATGAACTGGCATTAATGAATAAACTTGGAATATTTCGTTGGTAACTGAGACCATCAGGAGATAGAAATAGGGTAAGATATTGGGTAATTGGAGCTGAAGGGATACAGATTGTGCAACAGGACTGAATATAAAAACTCAGAAATGGACAGCACAATACTACTTAACTGTAATACAATTAAGTTAAAACACTGAATGAGGGTGGGCCACGGTGGCTCAGCAGGCAAGAATGCTTGCCTGCCATGCCAGAGGACCCAGGTTCGATTCCCAGTGCCTGCCCATGTTAAAAAAGAAAAAAAAACAAAAACACTGAATGAAGCTGAATGTGAGAATGATAGAGGGAGGAGGGCTGGGGGCATAAATGAAATCACAAAGAAAGATAGACAATAAAGATTGAGATGGTATAATCTAGGAATGTCTACAGTGTATAGTGAAGCGACTAAATGTACAAATTTAAAAAATGTTTTTACATGAGGAAGAATAAAGTAATGTCATTACTGAGGGGTGCTGAACATAGATGGTAATTAATATTTTAAAATTTCAATTTACATGTGAGACTAAAGCAAAAAATGTTTATTTGGTACAAAATTTATATTTTGACTAGTGCATCTCCTAACATAACTTATGTAGGTAGTTGGTTGAACACCATAGGTACGTGGAACCTTGGGTGGGACATGAGATTTTGTTGGTTTGTCCAGAGTGATGCCCCGATGAATCCCAGAGTGATTTGATCAGTGAGTGGAAAAGTATTTGCAAAGTCCCCTTTGGGGAATGGTGAGACAGGGGGAAAATTCAACCTCCCCAAGTTGAATTCTTGATATTCTCACAAGCAGTGTGGACAACCAAAGCTATAGGCTGAGCCCCCAGTCTTGGAGTTTGTTCATATGAAACTTAACCCCACAAAGGATAGGTCAAGCCTACTTAAAATTAGGCCTAAGAGTCACCCCCAAGAGAGTCTCTTTTGTTGCTCAGATGTGGCCTCTCTCTCCAGCCAACACAACCACCACCCTCCCCCTGTCTACATGGAACATGACTCCCAGGGTTGTGGACCTTCCTGGCAATGTGGGACAGAAATCCCAGAATGAGCTGAGACCCAGCATCAAGAGATTGAGAAAACCTTCTTGACGAAAAGGGAGAAGAGTGAAATGAGACAAAGTGTCAATGGCTGAGAGATTCCAAACAGAGTCCAGAGGTTATCCTGGAGGTTATTCTTCTGCATTAAGTAGATATCACCTTGTCATCCAAGATGTAATGGAGAGGCTGGAGGGAACTGCCTGAAAATGTAGCGCTGTGTTCCAGTAGCTATGTTTCTTGATGATGATTGTATAATGATATTGCTTTCACAATGTGACTGTGTGATTGTGGAAACCTTGTGTCTGATGCCCCTTTTATCTATCTTGTCAACAGACGAGTAGAACATATGGAATAAAAATAAATAATAGGGGAACAAATGTTAAAATAAATTTAGTTTGAAATGCTAGTGATCAGTGAAAGGGAGGGGTAAGGGTTATGGTATGTACATTTTTTTTTCTGTTTTCATTTTATTTTTCTGTTGTCTTTTTCTTTTTCTGAATTGATGCAAATGTGCTAAGAAATGATCATGATGATGAATATGCAACTATGTGATGATATTGTAAATTACTGATTATATATGTAGAATGGAATGAGCATATATTAAGAATGTTTGTATTTCTTTCTCATAATTTTTTTAATTAATAAAAAATTAAAAAAATCTTTTGAAGGTTTTCAAGCCATTAACAGTCGTGTACCTTAAAAAGGGTTACTCAGAGGGATGGCACGGTGGCTTTGGTGGAGATGGCAAATCTTCCAGGTCCCTTCAACAAAGGATCAGTGACAATAAAAAGAGACATCATCGGTTCTTATCTAAGTGACCCATTTGCCCCCTGAGCCCCACAGTGGTGAGAAACCAGGGTGGCCAGCAGCTGTGGGGAGCAGTAGAGGGAAGAATGTGGGGAGATGGTCATGCACCAAAGCACTAGTTACCCAAATAGCAAGAGCAAGCACTCATTCCCCAAGGGAACTGTCTGCCTTGGCGTAAGCAGATCTGAGAACAAACAGCAAACCTATGAAGCGCCAAACCTACTCCCCCGTGAGGGTGAGTGCCTGTGAACAGCAGTGACATTGGGGGACAGGGTGGAGATGGATACCAAGATTCAACAATCTTTCCAAATGAACCTGTATTCCACCCAGAAGAAAAACTGGATGGGAGAATTGTCCAAATTGATCAGGGAAAAACTGTGGAGTAAAAGCAGAGAACACATTCATATTACCGTGGTGGGTAAAAAGAGGCAAAGCTAAGAAAGCACTGGGAGATGGCTACAAGAGGTTGTACTTGTGAAACTCTGCGATAAAACCTGGAAACAATACGTCCAACAATTACTGGAAGGCAATGGAAATTAAGGAATAGAGTCCAGACAACAAAGAGTCCTTGACCCAGGAGGGAAGGCCCACCCCAAAGACAGCACATGATGTTGAGAGCAGAGAGAGAAACAGAATCATCAGGCAGACCTGCTGTGGTGGGATGGGATTTAGGAGTCATAGAGGGGCTGTGTTTAGTTTGTTGGCACTGAACGCCTTGGGAATGATCCAGCAGAGAGGAGTAACACAGGATTGCAGTCACCGAGGCAGCAAAATGGGATGGGAAGGTGAGCACAGAGAAGATTTTGCCTTTCCCAGGACCAGGAAGCATTATCAAATCAGACACCTTGGCCTGACCATTTCTCTTATGAAACTCTTGTTAATGTCCAAACGTTCTGGCCCCTTTATGATGAACTATTTTATTCTATTTGGAATAAGGAGGTGTTAAGTACTCAAACAAGAGAATGGTGTGATCTTGTTGATGCCTCACAAGATGGTGTTAGCTATCTGATGGAATGTGGAGCCAACATTTGCAGAAGCATCAACAGGAATGTCAGAGTCTCTATTTCCAATCTAAGGGTGGGGGCTCAATATCTTCCTTCTAACACTGCTAGGGTCACAACCATTCCAATCTCAGTTGCTGCTAATTTCACACTTCCAGTTGCCGAGCCCCTCTCCTACGGGTGATCCATAGCGCATTCTTTTTCTCAAACCCTATGGCAAGACCTTCAGGAACTCCTGTTGGCACAACTTTCAAACCGTATCTAGAATCTGACCTTGTATTTCATCATCCCTGTCCCTGACCTGGCAAGAGCCATCCCGGTCCCCCTTGCCTGGATTTCATCAGGAGTCAGCAAGCTGATCTACCTACTGCCAGCCTTCCTCTTCTGTAGTCCATTCTCCATTCACCAGCCAACATGAACCTCATGACATAGGAGTTAGAAAACATCCACTTTTTTTTATCAAAACCCCTAACGGCTTCCAGTTTTACTTAGAAGAAACAAAATCTTTATGGGGCCTTGTGGAGCCTCACCTATCTTAGTTGCATGTCCCCCTTTGACCTCCTCTCTTTGATTCTCCACCTCAGCCCTAGACTTCCAGGTGCACGGACACCTGGCTTAGCCTGGGACATAACATGACACAGACTACTTCCTGTTCTTGGATCATAAGCCCAAAATATTCAAGTGGATTATTCCTTCAACTCTTTCCAAAGCTTGTCTGAAATACCCTTTGTCAATGAGATCTTCACATTTCTAGCACATTTAGCATTGCATCCTGCCTGCCCTTCCCTGCCCATCTGCCCCACTCAGCTTCCCAATCCACTTTCACCACCACCATCACCACCACCATTATTACCTAATGTCAGTCTTTCTCAACTACATAGTCGTATCCTGTAGGAAAGTTCTCTCCTAGTTGCATTCCTTGATAAATCTCATACATTGAGAATAATGCATGGCACACTTTAGGGGCTGAAACGTGTTTATTGAAGCAATGAACAATTCTTCTCTTTCCCCATGTTCATCTCTAATGCTAAGGTGATTTTTACTGAAGTAATTCTTTCTTTTTCTCTCCTTCACAGGCTCCAATTTTCAAGGTTCTCAGAAATGAAAACTAAGCACATGTGGGAGTCAAAGCCTTCCGAGAGGTCAGAGGTGCAGCCCCGCCTTCTGCTCAGCTGACATCTCTCACTTCTTAGATGCCAGTGTCCCCATCTCCGCCAGTCACCTGGTCCCTTCCAGGCATCCCATGCTGGCAGTATCTTGCACTGTGGTCTTATTTCTGAACAATTCGCATGTGCTATTCATTTTTAACTACTCTACTACCAAAACAACCACTTTTTTTTTTTTTTAACTCTGTAATATTGTAAAAAAGAAAAGTTACCATGGGATGCCATCCCCTTAATACTCTGTGTCTTTACCCACGACTAAGATCAAGACTTGGAAGTCCGTACCACTCTAAGCAATAGAGATATCTGGTATATTTCCATAATGTTTAAACAAAAACAAAAAATTATTTTAATTGTGGGTCCTTTCCATAACAGCCTAGATCTGATGACCCGGTAACACAAGGCAAGCCATGGTCAGGGCTGGGAAACAACTTGATCAGCAGTCTTCCCTTCTGATTCACAGTTCAGCAGGCAAGGCTGGCTACACACCACTGCCTTCCCTCTTCTGATAGTGAAGGCATTTAATATTTTTAACCTTGTTTAGGAAATCTGCTGAGAAATATGGTTAATATCAAGAGAATCCAATGTAGCAGTATCTAAACATGACACATCGTGAGATACAACAATTAAAAGCATAGCACTCTACAGAATAAAAGAATGACACTGTAGCAAGTGGAAAAGAACTCTGAACATAATGGCTATTAGTACAGGGGTTTCTGTAAATAATATTAGTTTTGTTTTGCAGGGACCCCACCCATTTATCTTGTAAGAGTTTCTAACCCTCTTGAAATTTCTCTTCAAAGTTTAACTTCCACTTTTCGTAATTGTTGACTTTTGGTCTCCAACAGGCATCAATTCAAGTGGAAACCAGCGCCAGTGGGCAGACGTGTCGGGGCAGCGAGTCCTCCGGGCGGGTTCCTCCCTGCTCCGCCGGGCCGCGGGCGGCTCTGAGGTCGCCCCTCCGAAGGGACGGCGAGGCGCGGGGGCACTAGGGGCCCTTGGCGACTGGGGTGCAGGGCCCGGGACAGGGGCCCTAGGGGCGGCGGAGCCCTCCGAGGAGCGTCTGGTCCTGAACCCCCACCGCTGGCCCCCGGGGCTGAGGCCCGACCCCGCTTCACGCTCGGAACCCCAAAATCTGACCTGGAAGGCCGCGGCCCCCTCCTCACCGCCGCGGCCGAACCCTGACCTGGCGCCCGGGATTCTCCCCGCCACCCTGCCCGGAGCGGCGGGGCCCGGCGGGGAGGCCTGGACCGCGCCCGGGGCGCCGTGTCCTTCCCTGGGTCCTTCCCGGGTCGCGGGGCTCCAGGGCCGAGTCCTCACCGCCCCACGCGCTCCGGGGCCAGGGGAGCCGCCCCGCGCCCCCTCCCAGGCAGAGACTGGACCCTATTTCCCCCCGACGGCGAGTCCCCGCGGCCGCTGCGGTGGGGAGACCCGAAACGCTGTCGCCTGGCGCTCTCTGCGCGGGGACCCAGGCTGGGGCCGAACGTCCTGAAGGCGCGAAAGCGGCCCGAGGGCTCCAGGCCCCGCGCGGGCTGAGGAGAGGAGAAGGCGACTCGCTCCCGGCGGCGGCCGAGGGCCCGTGGGGACGGCCCGGGCGCCTCCCGGAGACTGCGTGGCTCGGGGTGCAGGCCGAGTTCCGCGGAGGCCGAAACAAGATCTTACATGCTTTAGCGATCGACCGCAGACAACACTCCGCAGGAATTTGCGTGCGGCCCCTTTAAGAAGGTGCGAAGGCGCAAAGCAGGGTCGTCCCTTTCCGCGTGGACTGTGGAGGTCGCTTCCCAGAGGGCCCCGCGGGGCGCCCAGCCAATCCCCAGCCGTTTCCCAGAGGGCCCCGCGGGGCGTCCAGCCAGTCCCCGGCCGTTTCCCAGAGGGCCCTGCCGCGGGGCGCCTCCCCAGTTATCCTGGCAGTCGGCTGTGCCGCTGCCGGAACTACGTTACCCAGAGTGCGCCGCGCCTAGCGATTCCGGGGCTGAGCCAAGGAAGCCCAGGAGGACCGTTACCTGCGCGCCCTCCCCGCGGCGGTCACTTTGGCTGCACCCTGTCGTGCACCCTGTCGGAGGCTGCTGGGGTGCTGGGTTGAGGCTGAGTGTGACGGGACCGAGTCGGCGCAAGAGGAGTCATTGTCACCACTTTCTGAGGCTCGGCGGCACTGTCGCCCGTGGGCACCCGCGGCCGTGCCCACCCAGGGACGGCGGTGCCCGGCTCCCCGCTGCCCAATCGCTCGCCAGTCACGACCCCACTTCGCCGATGGGTCCCGCCCAGGTAAGTGGTGTCCTCAGAGTTTCTCACCTTAATTTCCAATTCCTTCAGGACCTACTGAAGGGTACCTGCTCTCAGGCCTCTGGGTCTTAGATACTGAGACGCCCGGGTAGGGGCCCAAGTTCTGACAGCCAGTGCTGTGATGAGCTTGCGACAGTGTTACAGGCTAACGGCCAGCCATGCAAAGGATCGAAGGTGTGACTGAGACTGGGACATTGGGGAAACATGGGGTCCATCTTGTGTCTGCAGGTGACAGGCAGTGTGAGCTGTAGTCGCCTGGAATGATAGGCTGAGGAGTTGTATTTTCTTCTGGAGATCGTGGGAGCCATGGTGAGGGTGGCGGTGGGGGTGGTGTTGAACAGAGGAGGAATACGATCTAACTTAGGGTTTAAAAATTTTACCCAAGGCTAATGAGAGGAAGAACAGACTGTAGGGGGGATGCGGATATTGAGACACAAGGAGGCTGAGTATTTGTCTGAGATCACATAGCTGGTGAGAAGCAACACTGAAAACTAGCGGACAGAAGATGAAGAGTCATCCCAAGATCACCTGGCTCGATGGCTGGGTAGGTGTACAGGGGAGGCCTGAGTTCATTGAGCGCCACAATAGCCACTGGCCTCTGTTGCCTATCTCTTTCCACAGGTCCCTACAGGTCCTGCAGTGTTTAGCTGCAGAAACACTTACGAAATGTACACAGAGAACTGGTGGGCATCCATGGCCCTCACTGATCCCATCCACCCATGTATTCTCTGGGATAGTGGTGTCTTCAAACTCTTCACCTGCCCTTTTTCCAGGCCCTTTGATACACTACAGGAATTCAAGCTCAACCTTGACTCAAGAAAGCCCCATGTGACATGGGAAGGCACTTGCTGGCATCTGCTGGTATTTGTTCCTGGTTCCGTTGCTTCCAGCTTCTGATGCCAGTGGTTTCCTCTCTAAGCATCTGTGGGTCTTCATTTGGCTCCTCCAGGATACAACTCTGAGTTCTGGCTTGCTTAGCATCTCATGAGAAGACATATAGTGACGTCTGCTGGGGCTCTGCATCTCCAAATGTCTACATATCTGTCAGCTCTGAAGCAACTTTCAACTTTGTCTTCTAGGACTTCTGCATTTTCAAATGTCTGCGTCTACATCTGAGCTCTCTCCCAAATTTTTCCTTTTTTTAAGGGACTCCAGTAAACTAATTAAACCCACCTTGAATGGGCGAAGTCACATCTCCATCTAAACAAAAGGTCACACCCACAATTGGGTGTTTCATATCTCCATGAAAACAATCCAAAGGTCTCAGCAACAATTGGGTGTGTTACATCTCTATGGAAACAATCCAATAAAAGTTACCACCACACATTATTGAATCAGAATTAAAAGATACGTGGCGGCCCCCACAAAACTGGATCAGGAAAAAGGATTTGGCTTTTCTCGGGTACATAACAGCTTCAAATTGGTACAGCGATCTTAACCAGGTCTTAATGGGCTGCATCCTGTTAAGGTGGAAAGACCAGAGAGGTGACTATGGCCATGGTCCAAGTGAGTGTGGATAGAACAAAATTGTAAACATGGAGGTAGGAAGTATGTTTGGATTTTGGATCCATTACTAAGAAGGGCAAACTAGAGTTTGTGGTTTGGGGAGGTGGGGGACAGAAAGGAGGCAGTCAAGACTAGCCCAAATGTTGTTGGTCCTGGCAGCTGGAGGAGTAGAAGCTATGCCGACTGAGATGAGGAAGTCAGTACTGGGAGTAATTTTTAGTGGGGAAATACGGAATTTTGTTTTGGCCATGTTGAGTCTGAGATGTTTCAGAGAACTGAGTGGCTGTGTCAAGTGACCAATTGGACATGCAGATCGGGAACCCTGGGAAAGGATTCAGAAAGGAAACAAAAGTGGTGCCTGTTGTGTGGACCACAGTGGAGCTGTGGGTTACATTTAGCAATGGGCATCTTCAGGCTAGAATAATAATGCTATTGGTGGATCAGGAATAAGGGTGGGTGCTGAGGCCTGTATTTCTTGCTTGGACACCTGTTTGGAGATAATGGGCATCACAAACCCATATGAGGAAGAGAAGTGTCCATGCAGGAGAGTGGGCATGATGGTCTGACAGTTGGCCAAGGCTTCCAAGGAAAGAATGTACATGACTTGGATGCAGAGGCAAAGGAATAATTGAGGTGAGATGACCCTGCGGTTGGTGCTGCTTCTTATTTACCACTCTTTGTTCTCCCTAGAATTTTTTCGGTGAGCTTTGGTGGGGTCTAGAGTGTTTCAGCCTTGCTTGTAGTTGAGCTAAGGAATAAATGTGGTCATCTGTGGGAATCACTGTCTGGTCAGGGGGTCAGTGGGGCTGGATTTTGAATGAGGGTTTTGTTTTAGTTTGGTAATGCTTACAGAATGCAATAAACCAGAAATGGGTTGGCTTTTATAAAAGAAGATTTATTAAGTTACAAGTTTACAGTTCTAAGGCCATAAAAATGCCCAAACTAAGGCATCCAGAGAAATATATCTTGAAAGGCCAGTGGTGTCTGGAATATCTCTCTGTCAGCTGGGAAGTCAGGTGGCTGGCATCTGCTGGTCCTTTGGCTTCTGGTTTCAGACAGCTTCCCTGGGGGTGATTTCTTTCTGCATCTCCAAATGTCTCTGTCTGTGTTGGCTCTGAGCTTTTTCCAAAATGGTTCTCTCTTAAGGGACCCCAGTAAGCAGATTATGATCTATCTTGAATGAGTGGAGACACATTTCCATGGAAACCACCTAATCAAAAGGTCCCACCCACAATTAGGTGGATCACATCTCCATGGAAATGACTTAAAAAGATCCTACTCAACAATAGATGTGCCCCTACAAGATTGGATTAGAATAAAGAACATGGCTTTTTTGGGGTATATACCAGTTTAAAACCAACAGGTTTGGTGGAGAGGATTGAAGGGCAGTTAGTGCAACACAGAAGTAGAAGAGGGCATTCATGTCTGAGATCTGCATGTGCTTCTAGGTGGCAAATGTTGAAGCAAAGATCAGAGGCAGACAGAGAAGGCTTCCAGGCGAATATGGGGTTGTCCCTGGCAGTGGGAGCCATTGGAGGTGTGGGATATGGGATTCTGTTTGAATTTGCCAAGCACTTTCTTGATGCCATGTACCAAGTAATATGTAGCAAGTCCAAGGAGATGCCTATGGTATGGGACACAAAGGTGGAGTGGGCTTTGGGAGCGTAGACTGTGGAATCTGAAGATGCAAGAGAGGTGCAGTGTTATGAATCCTGTGCACGTGGAGACAGAGTATTAACTGATGGCCCATTGGCTCTCTTATTGGGAACATAAGGGTTAAGGGTGAGCCCAAATTTTATGGTGTTGGAGAGGCATAATGTAGAGACCCCAGGGAAATGCCTGGTAGGACAGAGCTTAGAGGTTGATTGTCCTGCCCATCTGCCTGTTGTTGCTAAGGTCTGTACACATTGCTCAAGAGAAAAAGAAGGACAGGACATGGGCACACCAAGGACATCAGGGCCTTGAACTCCTCTGAGGATGGGAGTGGGGAGATGATCTGTGGATCCTTGGGGAGAGGTTCTTGGTTTCACCTCTGCTTATTGTGGCAGGGAGTGCAACTTTTGATGAGGTGGCTGGGAAGAATGGGGCCTCCTTGATGAGTCTCAGAGATGCTTGTACCATCATGTGATGATGGAAAACTTTGTACTTAAAACTTCACTAGGTAAAGTAAGGCACTCATGCTCATCTAGGCTAGTCTATGTTTTTCTTCCTTTCCCCAGGGCATGCTCTGTCCTTCTCACATAGGGACTATGAGTACTCACTGCTTCCTTCCACAGTTCCCTGGTAGGTGCTGTCATTCTAGACCTGGATTGTTTGTACCACCCTCTTCTTTCCCCTGCAGCTCCGACACTGCTGACCCAAAGCCTCCTAGGGAAGATTCAAAGTTAGTAGTCTTGCCATTAGCTAAATGGATCTTGCCTTGCTTGCCTTCTCCCTGGCAGAGTGATTTGGTCTAGATCCATGGCATTTCTGTGCTACAAGTTCTGACTCTTTCTATTACCAGTTTCTCATGGCTGCTTCTGCCAGGAATTGTAGTCACTAACATGGTCAGTACTTACAGGGATCATGGGCTGTTCTTGCAAGACCCACCTCCTGTTTTCTTTTTTGTAATGGTTTTCTTCTTTGTTTGTTGTATGCTGAGTTGCACTTGACTTAGTGCTGGCCACTCATCTCTCTCATCTTTCCCTTAGACTTGCATCGTGCAGGACTTGCTCAGCTGCAAATGGGGAGAGACTTGGTGCTTTACAGAATGGACCTGACTACATCCCTGGGAAGATAGGCTCAGAGGGGACCTGACCCTGATGAGTGGAAGATGAGGAAAGGCACAATGTCAGGGCTGTTTTCAAGTCATACCAGGAAGCTTTTCCTATGTCTACAGTGTTTTGGTGTCAATGCCAGTGGCCACAGCTAATTTTTGCCTTTTCCCCTTTCTTGATACTTGGCCAATTTGTCATTTCTACGCTAATTTCTGACCTTTGATCTGCCCCCACTCTCCTGTGTCATCCCATAATGCCTTCCACTACACAACTCCTATGTAATATTATCCAACATTGACTACATGTAATACATCATGTGTTGTTCTCCATTTCTGTCATCCTGAAAATCCCATATAATCATTCACTTGTGTGTCAGACTCACATTTTGTTATGGGGCTGCCCTGTCCCCAGACAACATGCACTTCACTCACATTTCTTTCCAGTCAGGTTTATGGTATGGCAGGAAGACTAAGGAAGCACCTTCTGGGAAGAGTGTTTCAGTGAAAAGAGTTAAGAGTAAAGACTACAAAGCCAGATCCATCAACCCAGCAGGCTCATCTCTTTGAGATGTATGTCCCTGTCGTGGAAGATATTTTTCTGACTGAGTACCACACATCCTGGGCAGAAATGGTATACATGTGGGGTATGTGGGAAACAGTTCTGGTTTGGTGCAAATCTTTACCAACACCATAAGGAGCACAGCAGTGAGAAATCTTTCAGCAAGAACATGGAAAGGTCCTCCTTTGTGAAGAGCTGCATAATCCCATGTATTGGGGAAGCCTTTCACTTGAGGGGAGGTTAGGAAGGATTTCCCAGCCAATGTGGGCCTTCTCCATAACCAGGTTAGTCCCACAGGCACAAAGCCCACAGTGGTACTGAGCATATAGAGGTTTTTCACAGTGGAAAAAGGCTTTACATGTGTGGTAAATGCAGAAAAAACCTTCAGCTACCAACGCACACATGCCTGACACAGAGAGTCTACACTGGAGAAGGGCTTTATGAGTGTAATGAATGTGGGAAAACCTTCAGCTACATATACTCTTGTTCAGCATAAGACAGTCCATACTGGAGAAGAGCCTTATGAGTGCAGTGAACAAATACAGGATTGTTCAGCACCAGCAGATTCACACTGGTAAAACTTATGAGTGTGGTGAATGTGGGAAACCATTGAGACAAAGCTCTAGCCTCATTCAATACTGGATAATTTACACTGGAGCATTCCTTATGAATGCACCAAATGTGGGACATCCTGAGCTTCTACCTCAATCTCCATCAGCAAATTCACACTGGAGAAAGGCCTTATCAATGTACTGAATGTGGGAAACCTTTTAGCCAAAACTGCACCCTCATTGGGCACCAAAAGCTTCACACCAAATAAAGACCTCATGAATGCAGCCAATGTGTAGAAGCCCTCATCACTTAAACTGAGGAAGCCAGTTTGCTGTGATTGAGTGCCAAAAAATTCACCACTCAGATAGGTTTTATGATGCCGGGAATGTGGGAAGGCCTTCAGCCAATGATTTTATCTCATTCAGCACCAGAAATTCCAGAAAGGAGAAGGGCCTTAGACCTAAAGGGTACATACTATCAAGTTGTTCAGTGTAGCAGCAATAAAGAAACTTTGTAAGATGGCCTGCTGACTGAAGTTGAACCTCATGCATCTGAACATCCACATAGGAAGATGTCCTCATGAGTTCCGTATATGTGAGCAGCTATCAGAAGCTGCATTGCATATTCTAATTTTCTCAGGGCCCTTTCAGATTTACATCACTGCCAGGTTCTGTGGCAGAAGCTATCTCACCTCTCCATCTGGCAGATTACCACAATGTACATCAGTCCCCTTCACATGCTCAGGAAAGACAAACATCCATGCTTTCCCATTCCCTGGTGGGAATCATGAATACTCTCAGTCCTTAAGGAGATCTCATTCTCTGACTGGTTGGGACATGAACCTAACCCAATTGTCCAGAAACAATCAGATGGAATACTGTGGGTTGCTTGTGAAGAACGTTTCTTTGTTGCCTTGTTCTCATGTGGTACTCCTGATGGGTTTTCTAGCCTCCCAGTGACTTGGGAATATCAGCTTTGCATTGCTCTGATTTGTGCAATAATAAGTGTCCTTCTGTGGGAGCCTCCATCATTGTGTTCCTCAGAAGAGAGAGTATGATAGAAGAGAGTACCTCTCATTACAGTTTTGTCTTAACTTACATTCTGCCCAAAGCCTTCTAGGAAAGACCACAGGATCCTAATTTGTGGCCAGGATGCCAGCGTTTTTGTGGATCTAGAAGTCAGCTGAAGGACGGTGCATTTATGACAACCATCAGTTCTTCTAGGAGAAACATGAATTGATTATCTTGTTCCAGGGGTTTGCACATTATGCCCAGCATTGTTGAATTGGAAGCTGTTCTCAGTGTCCCAAAGTAGCTGTGGGGACTGATGTGTAGAGTTCAACTGGCTGCTGTTATTGTATATAAGATTGTACAATATTAATATTGTAATCAATATTAATTAATATTAATATTAATATATTAATTTCTGTACCTCCTCTAAAATGCATCCACAATTGTTCCAGTGATGTGGATTTGTACAGAAATTCTCAAAATCTCCAAATCTGTATATTTCCTTTAACTGAGGTTGTTGTCATAGGAAATAATCTAAAGGCTTTATGGGTCTCGGTAGCCTTTCTGTGCTGCTGTTCATCTCAAGGCCATTGATGCACAGTCAAGAAAATAGACTTCCTGTCTATTGGGATTGTGCCTGTGACCCAGCTGTCATTCCCACTGATAAAAAAATGGTCTTCACTCTTTGTCAGTATTCCTTCCCTGGGTGCAGGGCTGCTCTTCCTGGGGCATAAGGATAGAAATGGTGGAGTCAATATAGGGTTGCCAAACCTTTTGGTTTTCCGTAAAGAGTGGAAGATTTCAGTCTACTTCTAAATCATCTTTTAAAGTTTTATTGAAGTACTACTGACATGTAAACTGCATTAATTAAAGCTTATAATTTGACATATAAAACCCATGAAACCATCATAATCATAACATATCCCCATATTTACCTTCTGCTGTTTTATTATCTCCCCTCCTGCACTCCCTGACCCTCCAAGGATCCATTTTTTACTTTCTTTTACAATAGCTTGATTTGCATTTTTTTTCCATTCTACATATGCAATCAGTAATTCTTAAGCTTGATTTGCATTTTATAGAATATGTGATTGAAATCCTAAAGTGTTTATACTTTTTTTGTATTATTAGCTTCATCCAGTATAATTGTACTGAGATTCATCAATGTTAGATATGTGAATGGTTTATTCTTTTAATTAGCTGTGTAATGTTTTATGTTGTATGGACATAATTATTTTGGAATACCTCTTGTTTTGAACATACATTGTAATGCCACCATACACTTTTGTTTAATCTGTGTTTTTGGTATAGTTTCCTTCACTTTCCTATGTCTAGATATTCAATGGTACAATAATTCAAGCTCTGCTTTTACTATTTTCCATGTTTCCTGGTATAAATACCCCAACCATGGCTAATTTCAAGCTGCCAACATGATGTGAATTGATATGACAGGGAAGATTTCATAGTAGTACACCATTGTATTCTATTTCCACCATACTGATAATTAGCTTCAAATAATCTCTGGAACCTCGATAATAAAAAAACATAGTAAAATGATTCAGAAATGACAAATTTTTAATAAAATTAAAAAGTTAATTGACATATAATTAACAAAATGGACTACATAATGAATATGTACATTTTGATCTTTTATCCATGCTTACGCCTCTAAACCAAAGTTTTCTCCTGCTCTTTTAAATGTATCCTTCTCAACATACAAAATTTCTGATACAAGAACATATTTTACCTTCTGGAATTGTTACTTTCAACTACATACAAAAGAGGGGGAGAAAAACCTTATTAAGTCCATAAATCCTCTCCTGTCTTCCACAATTTTTTCCCATTTCATGACCTTTCTTGTTTCAATATCCCCAGGCAAATTTTAAAAATTATTTTAATAACAAATCCCAGACATCATACCATTTGATGGAAAATCTGTTAAAATGCATTTCTAAAATGTAAAGGTCATTCATCACTCCAATAACTTAATGATACGAAATGAAATATTTAAAAACATAAATATCTTATGTTTTGTGAATTTTATCAATTGTCTCCAACTTGTGCATTCTTTCAGCTAGATTGATTGCAATAAAGATACAAAATATATCCTTATGGCTTTTGGTAGGTGTGTCTTATAAGTCAGTATTAACTTATTTGTACTACTTATT